>NC_142846.1:1212121-1515151 GCF_061612785.1 Hesperophylax consimilis
GATTTTTGATTATGGAAATGAAGAGGGTGTAAGGGGTAGGTAGGGAATCCGGGGGTCACTCCTGGGTGTGACGGACGTTTGAATTCATCCCTTTCACTGCAATGCAAGGCGATGGGTCGAGACAGTCCTGCTGGAGAGGCAATATGATATCCATTAAGCAGCCTGGCATCCACTGCCAAGACCAAAATAATCCCCACATCTTTGCTGGGTGAAAATAATCCTTAAATATTGGGATGCTATTTTACAAAAATCTTTAATGGGGATAAACACAGAAAATAAAAAGGATATTAAAATTAAATTATTTCACCTTAAATTAAAAAGTTACATTAAACTATTATAAGTCCAAAATACGTTCACTACTTACATCTAGAAGTAATATTGTTTAAATCTTGTGTTGTTTCTTAATAATTTATTTACCTTAATACTAACATATGTAATTAAACTAGAATTCCCTCAGCAAACACAAGAGCATTGTCTCTTTATGGTGAGGAAAGGCTACTTTAATTTCTATTGTTTTATATCTTGTTTATATCCTGTATACACTTATCTATGTAAAAAAATATTTTTTTTCAAATATTAAATAAAAAAATAAAAAATAAAAAAAAATAAAAAAAATTGTCTCAACTGGGTCACGAACTAATGTCCTCTAGTCTTACCGGTTCTGGTATTTGGTTTTGGTTAAGAACCTTACCTCTTTGTTTTCTGTGTCTGTCTTTTTCATATTTTCACTGAGAGTTATTGATATTGTCTTCGTCAATGATTAAATATCTTTCCATTTGATCTTCAATTAAAAGAATATATTGCTTGGTACAACATGTGTCTATTGAAGCACTAAAATATTATAAAGGTCATAAATATACAGATATTTCATACAACAGCGAACGGAGTAAAGCTGTAACAAAATACATAAAAAAGTAAAATAACGCGGATTCGAAAACCGCGAAGTTAGAAGGAGTTAATTTCCGCGAGATTTCAGCGGTAAATTAAGATAACAAATGGGCGCCTAGGGGAAGAACGTCATCTGTTCATCTCGCGGGAAGCTGGAGGCTGACAATGGAGCTAGAGTAGAGTGGATGTACTGGGAGAGGAGTGGCAAGTGGCGCAGACGTGTCTATTTAGCTCGTCATGCTGAATGGCACTCGCGCCGCATTCAGCCAACGAGGAATGTTCACTCGGGATGCCAGCTATCACGTATTCATTATTATATTCCAAGAGAATTATTATATCGTATATCTCGTGTATGAAATTCATTGGAATTTTGATCATATCCTTAAAATATGGCATTAGAAAAATAATATTAAAACGAGAAAATAGGCTTTTAATATGTATTGGTAGCAATTTTTTCATTAGATGCTCTTAAAAATAATATAATTCTTTTATTGTGATTGATGGACACTGATATTGTGATTGATGGTAACGTTACATCTGCCCTGAGTGTGGATACTGTAACGTTACATCTGCTCTGATGATGGATACTGTAACGTTACATCTGCTCTGATGATGGACACTGTAACGTTACATCTGCCCTGGTGATGGACACTGTAATGTTACATCTGCCATGATGATGGTCTCTGTAACACTACATCTTCTCTGATGTTCAAAACATGCTAAATCTCTATTTTTGATAAATTTACTACAAATTGGTATACATTAAAGACCAAGAATTGGTTAAGATTATGAAGACCAAGAATTGGTTTACATTACGAAGACCAAGAATTGGTTTACATTATGAAGACTAAGAATTGGTTTACATTATGAAGACCAAAAAATGTGCTTTGGATAACTTAGAACTTTTCTATTGTTTTCCTTGAGAAGAATTAAAATAATTACACACCAATATATAAATATTAAGATTCTCACCAAAATCAAGGCATTATAAACAAGTTAAGTTCCATTGGCAGATGTCGCAGGCTGTTTTGCTGTGAAAAGGTTGTGATTTATGCAATAAACCATCTTGCTAACTACCACGAAAATTATTCAAATTTGAGCAATAGAATTAACAGAAAATGTCGGTTATGCAAGAGAAACGTAGTGCATGAAAATAAATGTTCAAAAGTAAACATTCAAACCGGTTCAATGGTAACCGACAACTTGAATAGTAGTCATACAAAAGCAGCAGCTTGAACAAGCAAAAAATAATGTTTTCCGAACATAAAAGTTGGATACAAAACGAAAAAATGCACAACTGCATGGGACTTCGCAATAAAATATAGCGTTGAAATCAGATTCTAGTAAAGGGGTTTGTCCACAGCTACGACAATTTATCGTCTTGACCGATGACCGCGTCCCCGCGGGTGGCCTATCGACGGGCCGCATACAAATACTATGCGGTGCGTTAGGCTGGACCCACAAATTCTTAGCTTAATACGTGCCAGTGGATTTTATTTACTCCTTTATGATAGAGAAAGTGCAGAAAGAGTTTCCGAGATTTTTGTTTATATATTAGGGTATTATTCCTGGTTATATCCATCAGCTTTTTTGATTCTCACCGATAGAAGGAAATCTGCATTCTGAACGGTCATATTTGTATTCCTGATGGTTAAATACAAAAAAGCGATTTAAGTTCCCGATAATTTCACAGGATTACTTTTGTAGTTCCATGGATACAGAACTAATTAACCGTATAATATATATATTATATACATATTATTTTATTTTTCATTCCTTTTATTAAAGCTATGTTTGTACAGGATTATGACTAAAGTCGTAGTTAAGTAAAATATGTATAAAAATAATGTCACAATCCTCCTCGCTAGGGTTTCCTGTTCTTAGGTGGCCTGTGGTGGTTTTTAAAAAACATTTTTGTTGTTTAGATTATCAGATGTCTTTACGTTGAGTTCATAATGTTCGCAAGTTAATTATCACTCAGTTCTCTGAGCCATGTTTTAACTTTGTCGGGCATTGTATCATAGAAATTTAATAAGAAAAATATTTTAAAATTGGATTACAGATGAATTTAAAATAAATGTACCAAATTAAATTAAAGTTTTATAATAATATGTAACAAAATGTATGTTTATTTTTGCTTGTAATTACTGTAAATGTACGTTTTAAATAAAATAAATAATATTCGATACGTTATTATTGTCATGAAACTTTTAGCCCCAAAGCAGTACCAACATTTAAAAAAAAATAATTGTTGATTTATTTTTCATTTGACTGCAACTATAAGATTTCCTGTTTTATCTTCAACCAACAACTACTAATATTGTTTTTGTCCCTTTTTATAGATACATTAGAACGTATTGGTTAAGTGAGTTTTTTGAGGTTCAAGTGTCCACTCAGTATTTTGTCACTTGTTCATTTGAGCAGGTGTTTGTTCTGCGATACTTACAATTGAAAAAAACATTGAATTAGTATAATTGTTATTCAATCACTACCGGAACATAGAAGTCCAAATAACCGTCAATTTTATAACTTGTTGTTTATTAAAAATAGAAACATAATAAGTGCTTAACTTGTCTGATTATTTGATTATTGAACGACAGAAAATTTGACAGTTTTCCCACTATTATGAATATAAGATTATACTTTCATCATAATCATGTTTTATGTAAGAAACCACTTTAAAGTTATACAATCTGAACAACAGCCGGCGAACGCAGAAGTTTTTGCCACCGTTAGTTAAAACCGTGGAAATATATATGAAAAAGTTCAAGCTTTGCTATAAGAGGGTCAACTCAAATTCAGAAAGTATAATCTTTTAATGTATTGCATTGGTATGGAGCCTTAAAATAACTGAAAAGAAAGCATCATCTTGATTGCAATCCATGGAACACTGGCGTCAGATAGGTATGCTGTCTTTCTTTTACCGGTATTACAATGGAAGATGCTCCATCAGTCATTGGTCCCTTCGACGCCGGTGCATAATCAGGAAAACGCGCGCCCAGCTTTTATGTACACGGTTGGCATTTGTCTCATTCTCTGTCTCTTTTGGCCTCCTGCATATGTAAAAAAAAAAGAAATTATTCACAGAATTTCAAAAATTCATCAAATCGCACTGATTAACAAGTTCTGCTAAAGTTCCATTTAAGTTTTGTCATTATATCTTTATAGGCCAGTTTCTTCACACACCTGAACTAATAACAGCACTTGAAGGGTACTGTCACTAAACTATCAGAACTGATGAATTGTTCAAGTTCTGTTAAGCAACCCGTCCCAAGATTTTAATTTTAATTTCATCACTTTGAAGGACACTTTAACAGAAATATCAAAAAAAAATCATCGATTGATACGCCAGCCTATCGTACGCGATACGTTTTTAGCCGCCGGAATCCTCCCCATTCCTGAAACATGCATTCCTCTACCCTAAATCATCCCTCCTCCTTCCCGTCTCGTATTTCCCCTCTCTTCCCGAACCTCACGTCTGATTTTATCAAATTCCTCCCTATCGTCTCCGTTTTATATCCGTCTCGAGGGATGAGTTTAACAACCGCAGTTTCAATGATGGCGGTCGTTTTTTAAGATGTCAGAAAAACTAGTGTTATATTTTATTGGGTAATATTTTAGGCATTCATAAAACACTCGTTCTGAAGCAAGATTACGTAAAAAGACTGTTATTGACAGCGTTAAAATAATTGTATGTTCTTATATTATTATTAATTTGATTTGATTTAGTTCTGGTTCAAAGAGGGTGAGAGAAATGAGGCCTGGATTGTTTTGGGGAATCTTGTGAATTTTACATATTTTTGATGACTATCTACATATTTCATTTCATTTGGACTTTCCAGTAGAATGGAAAATATTCTCGGATCAGTGTAGTCATTCAAAACTCCATTTTTAGAAAATAGTTTTTTTCAGGGGTGGGAAGGTTGTCATTTAAATATAATTATCAAAATTATTTTTTGTTCTGCAATAATTGGCTTGATAACAGATTCAGCATAACCACCTCGTCCTACAACATCGCATTTTGTTACACATTGTAAAAGGGCAAAATAGAAGCTTCTCAGAGTCAGCAAGTCTAAGGTGGACTTAAGAGAGAAGATTATAAGGCAGAGCTTACGGAGTATTTTCACTATATCGTTGATATGGGCTTCCCAGCATAGTTGTTTGTCCGTGATAATTCCCAATATTTAACTTCCTTTGATGATTTGAGGGTAGAAAATGTGTAATCGATATTAGTTGAGGTTTCGGAAGATTGAGTGAACGCGAGTGATGATTGTATATTGTACAATGTTCTTTATATTGTATACTGTATCTATGCACTCAGTTATTGATAAATCACAGACTAAAACTACATCTGAAAATATTGATGTATATATTGAAATATCCTATTTCGAAATATTAGCACGAGTTTCCGCAATTGGGTATAAATCCCCTAAAATGAAATTCGCAAATGTTAGTTGTTGGTGCTACGCTCCCTACCCTACCTGCTCGTGTTCCAGATACCATCTCCACCCTCTCCTCCCTCCTTACGGACTCTCGTCACATTCTACCCTAATCATCCCGGTAGCCAAAATCAAATACTTCAGCGGGGATTCAAATTGGACGGAGGCAGTCCTAACAAGCCCCGGCATGGGTATCGCCTCCCACCCCTACCTGCCTACAGCGCCCACCCCTCCCGCACTTGTAGCTGGAGTCCGGCGGTCAAGCAAGCCTAATACCTACATCTCCTGGAACGTTCCGGACTTTCCAGAAAATCATCAATCCTGGATCTGACGTGACAAAGCAAACAGTATTGCGTTTTGTGTCAGATTCCGGCTCTCAGCGCGAAAGACAAAAGCTTGATTGATGACACCGAGTCTTCTTCTGGCCGTTATTTTGGGCTTTCCCGTATTTCAAAATGTTTCGAGATGTAACAATATTTATTTGGGTTTCAACGTAGTAAATTAATTACTGTTTTATCCTATAAACTTGTCTGCAGGCGGCGATAAGAGGAACTTACCCGCTTTATATGTTTCAAACATTGTTTTTTGTTTTCTCAATATTTACAGCTGTGTAGATATTTATTTATTTATTTTGTAAGAAACAAACAGCTTTTATAAAATACACGAGATAAATATACAAGTTAACTGAAGTCAAGCCACAGAAGTTTATTATGTTAAAGTGCATTAGAAATGAAGTTTTAGTATCTTAAAATTAATTTGGTATTAAAGGAAGGGGAGAGGAAGAGGAAAAAAGGAAGAGGATAGGAGATGCTGCCGATACATTCCACACTCTCATATTAATTGATTATAATCAATCGTACGCATTACTTCATATCGATATTTCTTTAAGTTATTACCAAAAATGTCAATGCTGTAAAATTTTGTATTATAATGTGCACATAAACGAGGAATTGGGTAATTTTTTCGAATGTTTGTTCTGCACGAAGGTAGATAAAATAAATCAGATTGTCGGGTTGATCTAGACGGAATATGAAGATTTATTAAATTGGTAAGTTCTGGTGAGTCCAGACAATTATTTAGGATTTTAAATAATAAGATTTGATCAAAAATTAGACGTCGTGTTTGGAGGGAGTTAAAATTATGAAATTTAATGGATTCGGTATAATTTGAGAAGTGTAAGTTTAGTTTATAATTTATGTGTTCAAAAATTTTTTTTTGAATTCTTTCTATTCTTTCGATATGGGCTTGGTATAAAGGAGTCCAGATCGGTGTACAGTGTTCCAGGTGCGGGCGAATATATGAGGTGTAAAGGGAATATAGAGTGTTTATGTTGTGGAAGGGTTTTGCTATGCGAATTATAAATCCCAGCATTTTATTGGCTTTGTTAATGATGTCATCAGTGTGTTGGATAAAGTTTAATTTAACATCCAGTCTTAACCCAAGGTCCCTGATATATTTTACTTCATTGATGTGTGTGCCGTTTAGTGTGTATACAAAGGATATTTTATTTTTATTACGTGTAAATGTTAATTTATTGCATTTCGCCATGTTAATAATAAGTTTGTTCATATACATATCGATTAGTTCACGCCTCGGAAGAGCCTTACAAAGACCTAATTGTGTTAAAAATAACGATGTTATCCACCGTATTAAAAAATATACACATATATGCATGCAGGTAAACATCACCTGCATGCCTTCCCCACACGGTAGGCAAATAGAATGAATACCTACATAACATCATACAGTTTTAAGTGAGTACCGCATAAGAGTCCCAACTGCTCCCAAACGTCTGGAACTAATTAGACAGTGACATTCCCAATTGGGTATACCCAATTGTGAGGCTAAAAAATGTTGTCAGGTGGGTAAATATATTGTGAGTCTAAAAAATGTTGTCAGGAGGGTAAATATATTGTGAGGCTAAAAAATGTTGTCAGGTGGGTAAATATATTGTGAGGCTAAAAAATGTTGTCAGGTGGGTAAATATATTGTGAGGCTAAAAAATGTTGTCAGGTGGGTAAATATATTGTGAGGCTAAAAAATGTTGTCAGGAAGGGAAAGAGATAATGAAGAGGAATGTTGGGAAGTATCTGGCTACGCAGATCTGGTCACTGAATGTGACTAAAGCCATTTCAAGCGGCGTTTCAATGCTGAATAGTGGTTTTACAACGGGGCAAAAGTGAAAGAATCTTCCAAGATAATCTATGTATTATATTAAGGGAATATATTGTAAACTAGTACAAATTAATCTAATAAAATTTCGTGGTCGAGAGTATTACCCCTCGACCATGGAGGATTAAACCTTTTGCCAAGTTAATAATACAATATTTCATTCTTTGACGTTTCTTCACAAGAGCAAGTATTTAGAGTGCAGAGTTACGTGTTTTCAGAATAACTAATTTCAGAAATGGCTTTATTTGTTTTTTGTAAGCAGAACTGAGTAGCTAGGTACCCTCCCCAGCTCTATCATCGTCATGACATACTTAAAGTTTCGTTTCGGAATGGTGGTTTATCACCAGATCTATAATAAGTGTATATTATTATTTTTTATTTATTAATTATAAGTTAAAAGAAATTTTACATTTCACTTTCCTAACTTGGGCCGCAAAGCGTGCCGCAAACACACTATTATAAATTATTGTAACAATTAGTGGTATGGTTTAATAAATTAACGACTGAGATGAGATTAGAACCGGATTTTAATAAATTTAAAAATAAAATTAACTTCACTACAATAAATAATTTAACGAATTAGAATGACGATGATATCTCACTAAATTATTTTATAAATTATTATATAAAAAAACTAAAATCTCTTCACTTTATATGTTTTTATGATTCTTTTTTTCTTCTATTTACATATGTATGTTAAGTTTTTATTATTTTCCCTTTACACACGAGTTTTAGACTCTTGTAAAGGTAAACATGTTAATTTTTATTGAAATATGTTCTTACTATGTAAATTTAAACATTATACTGTATTTTATAAAATAAATAAAAATATAAAAAAAAAAAAAAAAAAAATTATTTTACAAGCAATAATTATTCGGCTGAAACACTCGGTAACAAGCAGTAATTGTTGAATGAAACACTAGTACATATATATTGAATTATTTCGCTGATAAGAGATAAGCCGCCATAGCTCAGTAGTCAGAGCTGTCGACCGGAAATTGAAGGAACACGGGTTCGAGTTCCGTTGGCGTCATGCATCTTTTATCAGAAGATTTTTCAATGTGGATGAGTGTTTCAGGCGAATAATTATTGCTTGTAAAATAATTGTTACCCTTTGTGCTATGCATAAAAGATCTTGTCTTAAACATTAGTTTACCAAAAAAATAATAAATAATAATATATTATTGTAATTAATAAATTGTGAAACAACACAAATAAATATTTATAATAGTAATAAATACATTGTGAACAACACAAAATAATATATTATTTTAGTGAATAAATTGTGACACAACACAAATAAATATATATAATCGTAATAAATACATTGTGAACAACACAAATTTATAATATTATTTTAATTAATAAATTGTGAAACAACACAAATTAATATATAATTTTAATGAATACATTGTGAAACAACACAAATTAATATATTATTTTAATGAATAAATTGTGAAACAACGCCAATTAATATATAATTGTAATGAATACATTTTGAAATAACACAAATTAATATATTATTGTAATGAATACATTGTGAAACAACACAAATTAATATATTATTGTAATGAATACATTGTGAGACAACACAAATTAATATATTATTGTAATTAATACGTTATGAAACAACACAAATTAATCAAACATTTGCGCACGCCGCAGGGGATTTAAGCCCGCGATTTCAGGATTCGTAGCCTAGCATCGTAACCTCTCAACCAAGAAGGCCGTCTGTATACAATATTTGAATAAAAATCTACCTGCACTGGGTCAGTCGTACTTCAGCTGCCACTATTGCCACTATTACCATATTTGGTCATTCAGGTTCTCCAGCCCGTTGAACACGCTACAAGAATAATCCTCTTCCATTAGTGGTCCATGTGAACTGAGCGTTATTAATGCACAGGATCCATTGACACAATTACACACTTCATTACATTATACACACACATTAAACACACTGATGAATACAAGTAAAATTCATACAGAAGAAAAAAGCGTTATTGATTGAAAGGACGAAAAAACAAATGCATGGCAAACACGCAAAAGTTATTAATTTTCCGGGACTAATAATATATATACATATATTTTTTAAACGTAAGCTTCATAAAGAAGGCCTTGAAGAAAATAATTCCCCTCATGACTAATGATATCTTAGGGAATGCCGAGTAGGGGGTCTTTTTAGGAAAACACGAAAAAATGCTGGTAAGGAAAAAAGGTAAAAGGGGTAGGAATTAGGAGTCTGAGTTTTAGTGTGGGGAGGAAGTGAAGGACGAATGAATCCGTCTCTCTCACGAAAGTTTGAGTTGCGGGAGTGTCCTTCTGGAAAGGTCAAAAGGTCAGTAGGACAGCCCATGAACCCGGGGACCCCTGCTAAGTCACAAAACGTGGCGAAACACTATTTCATCGAAGGTTATATTAATAATCTTAAAGAAACAAGGAATATAACCATACACTGTTTCAACTGGGGATCGAACCTTGTTCACAGTCTCTTAGGTATCAATAGCTTGGTGGTTAGAACGTTGTCCAATTAAGATAGAAGGTCCTGTGTTCAAACCCCGGTTGCAACCGTACCATTTTTATTTTCTCTCTTTTCTGTTTTATGTTTTGTTTATATTTATTAATATTATCTTCTTATTTAATGATATATAGTCGGTGTGTATAACCTTCAAAAAATATTCCAAAAAATTGAATATTTGAAAATTCAACATCGATGACTTCCGTGACTGAGCTGTAAACTCTTTGACTCTGGAAACAGGGGTTGGTCTCGTTCGAGAGCAGAATTTATTAGCGTTCTATTAAAAGACTTACTTTTCAGATTGGTTGCTTAAAATGTCTGTGGAATCAGTAACCAGACCTGAAGAGATCACTGAAGAATAGAAGTGTCTCAAAAATTAAGGTCACTTTTCCCTTACTTCTGTTGAAATTGATTAAACATTATGTTCATGTTATATGGACTTTTTTTCTGGAACAGTTAATCAATTTTGCAACGAAGTGTATTTGCGGCACGTTCCAAACAAATACCACCACACAGAATCTAAGCGTTGCTTGAAAAAAAAAATCAAGTTACAAGGTCTGAATAGCCAAGTACTTACCCCAAATACCTCTACCGCATCTCCTTCTGCTCCCAACTATCTTCAGCTTCACATCATACCCTGATTGTGGATGCCATAGTCTCACTGGCTCCACACGGTTGAGAGCAGTTGGAACTCCTGTGCAGTACCTACATAAAAAAAAATAGTTAAAATAAAAATCTTGATATCTGTATTATCCTTAGAGGAAATTCCTTCGCGGTATTATCTCCAGAGGGGTAATAAAACCATCCCGCTATAATACTGCCTTAATACCAAATATCTTAACCACTCAGGCCTCTGGCATACTCTGTCAGAAGGTTATAGTATTTCCGCTCTGCAATAAAATTCAATTGAATATAATATTTCTGGACATATCCGAAAACTAAAACTGTTTTAGGAAGGTGATAAAATACAAATAAACATATATTTTTTAAATTAGGTACTGAAAACGAAAAAAAAGAACAACACGCCCAACTTTTATTAGACAAATCTATTATAAAAGTTAACGCCACCTTTTTGTGGTTTTAAAAGAAATTAATTCATTAAAAATTTTAGTTAAATAAAATTTTCATAAAAATAATTAAATGTTTTGATGGATTTAAATTTCCCGCCCTTTTGTAGTAACTCTAACTTGACCTTGTTGTAGGTAGAATATATGTACTCCTCTTCTCTTCTGTGACATTGCAAAGCGAGTGTACTTCTAAAACAAATGTACTTCTTATCAGTTAATAAAAGAAAATCATACAAAATAAGAATTTATTTCTGTTAAAATCATTATGTTTTTATAGAGGTGCACATTTCGATTCGTCTTCTTTGGTTAACTTATAGATTTGAATATAAAGCGTGGTGTTTTCTTCGTCTAAGACCATTTAGATGAGTATTGCTAAGTTATTAATAATCTCTTAAAATTATTGGTAACCCGATTAAAAACGGGATTGTAGGCCTTTAGCGAATGAATTCACAAGTTTCACGATATATTGATTCTCTAGACTGTGGTGATTCATTCGATTATTATTGTAATTCTTTAAATTCTGTTAATTACTATTATTCACTCAAATTATTTAACTCTCAGAATTATGGTAATTCCTATAAATATATTAATATTTCAAAAACATTTTATCATCTTAGTTGTTTGTATTGTCTCAACTCGTATAATGATCTTAATTCATTCAATCCAAATTATTTACTTACTGAATTTAATCCAATATATAAAAATCTCAATATTATTAACTGCATCCTTAAGTGTGAGCAATGATGTATACTATTAAATTCTTCAATCACTATATTGCATATCCAGCATGGCGGTTGAAATAACATTCAAAATGTATCAATAAAAAAAAGCGTTAATATATTCAAAATTTATCAGGAAACCTGTTAATTCATTCGTTAAAATCCCGTTTTTAATCGGATATCAAATATCAATATTTGAAGAGATTCTCAATATATAAACAGTAAGGGGGACAAAAAGATTTCTATGAAGCCTATACGCGCTGTTCACAAAACCGAACAAATTATCTTGAGGGGTTAAAAGTTTAATCATGTTTTTCCCTTCAGTTGAGAAGCCCTGGAGCAGGCCGGCGCCTTAGTATGCGCGGAATTCCCAATATTGGAAATATCTTGGTTTCCAACTTATTAACTCATTAGCGAAGGCATTCATAAATCTCTCTCCACTTCGCTCCGCCTGGCGGGAATTGGTAGAAAGGGGAAAACTTAATACGGGAGAAAAATACCCCTACTCGTTGGCCGATAATATTAAATTAATTGATTGGTACCATCATGGAAGACATTATTTTTGAAAGCCCATTTCATGTAATACCAGACAAATTAGTTTGCATTCCCTATAATATATAATACCAAATTAATAGCTGTAATATCCGGTTTCAAACGAGTTAAAATAAACATATTCTTACTTTGCAAATGAGAAATATGAAATGTTCAATATTATTTTATTTTTATTATTGTGAATATCGTACAATAGTCCCATCTGCTCCCAATCGTCTAGAGCTAGTGATGACATCCCCAATTAGGGAAATAGGGTGGAGTAGTAGATGGGGAAGAGAAATGTGGGGAATTATGTGTCTATTTAGATCTGGTCACAGAACACGGCTAAAGCTATTGCAAGTAACGTTCCAAATCTGATTGGTGGTCTTACAACAGAGCGATGATGAAAGTATCTTCCATTATAATTATTGATTGAATTTCGAAGCGCCACAGCTCTTGGTGGAATTAATGAAGCGATATAAACAGATTTCAAATGATCTATAAATTCCACAAACAAAAATCTGTGCAAATTTAATTTCGCCAGAGTTACCGTTTGAGCATGTTTGATGCTTTAGCAAAGAAATTGAATGTTTTTTAAATATATGTATTTGAATTTGACTTTTCAGTAATGAATTAATGCAAATCTTGGAAGCGGACACTAAGGCTGGCCGCATACATACGTTTTCCGTATTCGATTTCCGAATTCGTTTTCCGTATTCGGAATCCGTGAGACTAGCGCAAACGTTCGTTTTTCTTCATTCGGAATGTATAAACGTCACTACCAGTGTTGCCAACAAGGGCGATATATCGCCATTTAGGCTACTCAGAGCGAGAATCGGCGCCGAAAAAATCTAAAAGGCGACTGGTCGCCAATTAAGCTACTTCAAAAACATTTTCATTTTAAACATGTCCCGAAATTCTCTAGCCACCCCTCCCCCCCCCCAATGAAATTTATTTTTCTGGGGACAAATTTTATATTTTCTTGAAATTCTCTAGCCACTCCCCCCATGAATTTTTTTTATTTTCTGGGGAAAAATTTTATTTTTTTGAAATTCTCTAGCCACCCCCCCCCCACGAAATTTTTATTTTCACGTAAAAACATCAATTTTAAACATGTCCCACCTAACAGCAAATTCGGCTACTTTACGCTACCTTATGTATGAGAAACGGCGATATTAGGTCAAGATCCGTTGGCAACAACTCAACGGAAATTTCCGAACGTTTGCGTCGGCACAAACAAACTGTATGCAATAGCTGCGTTCCACATGACGTCATTAGGTTTTTTCCATTCGGTATCTCCGAACGCGCCGGCTCGCATTCGGAACGTGCGTAAAGAATTTGTTCCGTTCGGAACTAAAACGAACGTGTGCGGCAGTTAATGTATTTTCTACTGATTCCGTGCATTCGGATGTCCGAATACGGAAAACGAATTCGGAAATCGAATACGGAAAACGTATGTATGCGGCCAGCCTAAGGCTGGCCAAACCACTTCTCGACCGACATTTGATCGAGCGGTAATAGACTCGGCGGATAGACTCACTGTCGATGACAATGCATTCTATCAACTTTTGGTCGCAATCACGTACACACGCTATTTCTCTTAAATCGAATGACTTTATTACAGTTACTAGACGTATCCTACTCGATCTGTATTTGGCAAGGTTGTTGGTGTAATTCCCTGGAAAATAAGGTACATTTTTTTATTATTTTATTTTTATTTTTTATTTTTTACTATTTTTTTTTATATGTGACACCTCACAAGAGTGTCCCTGCCTGTGCAGTGTACAGAAAGGGGAACTATGTCACCACCCGGTTGGGCGGCGTTGTGAGGCGGAATAAGGTAGGGGCTGTAGGAAGGGATTTATTAATGCGGGCCTTGAAGAGGCTCGGATTATAGGAGGGAGGAAAAACAGATGCCGGTAGCTCGTTCCACATACGAGCCGACTTACACAAAAACGAGTCGTAAAAACGGCCCGTTCTCATGAAGCCAACGTCAACCGTGAACGGGTGTTGAACATACAATCCTCAGTCGATATAAAAATTATTTAAAGTATAAAAAAAAATTAAAAGGTGTATTATAAAAAGAACTTTGTCTCTAAAGGGCTGACACTGTAACGTTGGCTAAAGAAGGAGTTAGCGCAACACGGCATAACACCCCAAAAACAAAAAACAATAATACTTTTGGCTTTGAAAATCTTAAATCATATTTAATTTTTTTTGTATGTAGAAATAAATAATTAATTAAATCAGTGTGTTTTATTGAATTGATGGAAATAAATTATTTAGAATAGTAAAACCTGTTTTCTTGTCTCTAACAGCAGTATTTTTTGCCTAAAATCTATGTACATTCTCTGAATGAATTATTCAAATACTTTCCTTTGTGTCCACGAGAGAGCTTTACGTTATTCCTATTGATCCCCGCCGAACTGTTGTGTGATGGAAACAAATATTTATCAAAAACACTATTAAATATGCCTCTCTGTATTTTTATAGGTAATATTTTCTACTCTTTTCTTCCTTTGTATTTTCCGCAGCAGAAACTAGGGTGGGTGGGAGAGGGAGCACATCAAACGCTGTCTCTTAAAACAACAAGGGATGAATTATTTCAACCCGAGTAAACATATTATTTCACCTTCGTTTTTATGTTTTTATAAATCATTTTTAACCGAGCCAAAGACTGTACATTTTTACTGTGATTTTTTTGTAATATATTTCCGCAATATGGGTATTAAAAGTTAATTTAGTTGAATCGATTATTTGAGGTAGTATATTTAGAAGTTAATAAAATAAACGCATGATATGAAGAACTAAGCACACAAACAGACAAACGCTGATAGTGTCTTTGTTTTATAGTATTTAGAGATTAGAGACACCAATGTATTGTCACGATTACGAATTTACTAAAAGTTTATCAGGAAACAGCCTGTAATCCCGTTTTTAGTTTATTATAATCTAGTGTGTTCCAGTATGTTTCTGAACGTTCTAGACTATTTCCGAACATTCCACAACATTACAGAATGTTCCGGGATGTTCTGGAATGTTGTGGAATGCTCTCGAATACTCTCGAATGTTCTGGACTGTTCTAGAAATTTCTGAGTGCGAAACTTTTAGCCCTTATATAACCGGAAAACTTATTCCTGAATGAGAGATAGAGGGCTACCACACCATATAACTCCCTCGATCGTACCGGGTCTCGTGCCTGAGTTTTAGCGGCAGGCACATTGTACACTTACTTTTATAATATATATTGATTATCTTCATTCGTATTCTTGCTTGTGGACGGAAGAATAGTCGTTGACTTCCAACGGTACGAAAGAGTTTGAATAATAATTTATATATATATGAAAGAAGGGCAATAATTTGTGTATGTAATAAGTCAATGGGTGAAGTAGGTACCAAGATACAGTTTTATGGTATTTCATGCATTGTTTCCACCACTACGAGAACGTTGTGTATTAGTTAAAGGTGACCTAATACGTTATTTTCTAAACCATTCTTTTCAATTTAAATTAAATTTCATGATTTCATCTTTATTTTTATAATACGATATTTTAGAGCAGTTGAAACTACCGCGTAAACCGTAATTGAATAACATTTATTCGAAGGAAGCAAATACTTTGGGATGTGACATTGTATATAAAATGAAAAAACACACTTTGCAATACACCACTTTTTTATTGAAATAAAAACTGAAAGCCAACCAGGTTTCGATTAACTCGAACTACAACATAGCTATTATATTAACTATTATAACCAGGTTTCGATTAACTCGATCTACAACATAGCTATTATATTAACTATTATATTATATGTTAATATAATAGCCCCGACGAAGCTCGAGATAAGATAAATCAGGTTGGCTGTCAGTTATTAATTCAATGAAGAAGTAGTGGTGTATTACAAAGTGTGTTTTTTCAAAAGAAATTTAATTAACCATTAAAAATCAATTATTAACATCGGTACCGAAACTGAAACAAAAAAAACAATTCTTGTATGTGCAAGCATCTTCATTGCAATGTTAGTAGAGTGCGGGTGATGCTGGGGGGTGGTGGGAGGTGGGCTGAGGGAAATAAGAAAAGGGGAGGGGGGTTGAAATAGCTCCCACCCCACGGATCAGGAATGCGAATGGAATTTGCTTTTCAATCTTAGACGAGTTAGGATCCGGCAGTCTCGGCGCCGCGGAAGTATAGATTGCCTAGAATATAGACAACCAACCAACTACCGCTGATGGACAAACAATATTCACATTTTTTCGTAAAATACGAGAAAAAAACAAAAACATTCCAATTGAAGACTATATTGTATGAGACCCAGAATTATTTTATTTATTTATTTACCTTATTTCTTCTAAATTTATGATCGTGGTGTGAGGTATGTGAGTGTTCTTTATCTACGTTGTTCTGTGCACCCATTGAAGAAACTCTATAAGGATATTTAAGTATCTATGTAAAAGAAAAAAGGGAACAGTAATAATATAAGACTTATGTGAAGTTGAAAAAGTGGTTAAAAAAAATTAAATATTTTTTTTACAAAATAAATGTATTTCTTAAACTCATTGTCATGACAGTGTATTCTATCAACCTTTGGCAGTTCTCACGCACACACACGCACACACACGCACACACACACAAACACTCACACACACACACACACACACGCACACACGCCGCACTTTGTTTGTTATGCACAAAAAAAAGTTGGAAAATTATCAAAAAAAAATTTAATTACTTGTATTTCTAAAAAAATAAAAGGCCTTACTTCTGTGATTACTTATTGTACAGGAAATTCATGAAAAAAAAATTCATGTCAACATATATTTCCAATTTTAATAATGGCCTACGATATTAAGCCATTTGCGCACATATTTCGAATAAAATTAATCGCCCGTAACAAATTGTACTTTGTCGCTAGACTGAATTTAAAAAAAACATTTTATCCGTGCAAAAATTTTGCTTTTTATGGGCTGACGAATTATGTATATTGAAAAAACACAACTTTAATAATTACATTTTAGCACAAAATGAAAAAAAAAACGAATGCATAATTAATTTACCTTTAATAAACAAAACAGTACATTGGTGACAATGATGAACAATTATTTACAGATAATAAATATTTTATAGTGGATACCTTTGATATTATGTTTAACCAGAAGTGAAGTGAAGTTAGGCTCTCAGACGTTGGGCGTACACTGTACATTGGAGAGGATCCACCCTTTCCCAACGATTTTTTAATCTCCTTAGATCTTCCCGCACATGTCAGGATGCTATTTTTTTTGTAAAAAGAAACTAAATTTATTTTTAAAACGATTTTAGGCCCTCCAATGTCCCTGCATGCATGATTGTTAGTACTAAATAATGTATGCATAATTAAAAGTAACTCAAAATAAGGACAAATCAGAGATATGTTCGCCTGTTGGTTTAGCATCTAAAGTGAAATAATAAAGAAAGAAAACAATATTTACAGGTGGAAGTATGATTAACACAAGAAAGTATTCAAGCCATGTATCGAGGGCAGTTTACCCCACTGTCACGGGGCAGTCCCGGCAACAATGAGCGTGGCGAGCGGCCTGACTACAATGCGCCTAAGCCTCCGCGTCCCTTAGCCAGTACACTGTACACTGTAAATGACCCGCGTGATACTTTAATAGTACGCAATTGCTGACCCACCACTCTGTTGATTTTTGCAGCCATCTTTGATCTCCCAGAATCCCCAAAATACCTGAAAAAACCCTCGAGTCTGTGCAGAAATGGGCGGGTTGAGTGATACATTGCCCTATCGTAACATGCGGGTTGGAATCTTTAGCGCACAGGAGTCAGATAGGTATGAACTAGCGTCATTGATTCATTCGTCACAGGTGCATAATCAGGAAACACGGATGACATTTGTCACATGAGAACGGGTTGTTTCTACGACTTACAAGCTGACACAGGCCCTTAGAGAAATTATTTTTGTCAGGGCCTCATATGTGGTGAATTTGTATGCGCTTTGAACAGTTTAAATAAATTACATGATGCTCCTTTTCAATTTGTAAATTAAAAGAAAAATGTCAATGTTAGCGGAAATACTAATATTATTGAAGGTATGAAGAGCACGATGCTGTATTTGTTCTGTATTTCAGCGTGTAGAATAGCGCTGTATGGCGTGTTATATACGTCTTAATTAATTAGGGTCAGAAGTCCGGTACAGTTGTCGTAATACTGCTAAAGTCTACGACCTTTCGTCGATATGTTCTTACCTAAGACGCCCAGCATAAGTGTAGAAGTACAGAAAGAGCTTGCTTGATTCGGTCGCAAGTTTTATTGATAGCAACAAAACAAGAATGTAATAACAATACAATATCTACGACAACGGTCACGTCTTTACTTCGCTCCCGTAAAAAATAACCAAACTGCCTAAAAACATCAACATTAATCATAAATTAGTGATATTTAATATTAAGCAGTAGAAACCTGTTGTTTTTAGTGACGTTGCACAAGTGAATTCTGTCGTTTATAGTGAATATTAAACAAAAACAGTTACAACAAAGCGTATCAATATTTTTTGTTACTCTACCCACGTAAATAATATTTTTCCTAAAGACATTTAAAAATACAGTGAAATTAAAAATAAATATTGATAAAATAAATACTCACGTCTAGTGCTTAAATCAGATCTGTTAAATAAATAAAAGCATTACATTATTAATTTATTTATTTTTTACGATTATTTAACGCCATCTGTGTCTGCATGCAAATAACATTATTACCAAAACAAAATACTGCAGATCTGTTAGTTTATTCACCACATAGAGGTCGCATTTTGAAATAATATCGAAATAAATAAATACTTAATATAATAATAAATAAATACATCATTTTTAAAAATGAACTGTGGCGTGTGCAAATCCTCTATAACTCAAGGCGTGCAATGCTCGTCCTGTAAAGAAAATCTGCACTACAAGTGTGGAGGTACGTCGGAAGAAAATTATAAAAAGCTGAAACTGGACCTGAGAAGTACTTGGCGATGCAGCAGGTGCAAATCTTCAAATATTGCCGTCGGCGTCCACGATCTGACCACCATTATGGAAGATATCAAAAGGATTCAGATGGACTTGTCGTCATTCAAGGCACTGCACGACGATATTAAAATCCTCCGTGAAGAAGTACAAGGCGTTCAAAAGTCGGTTGAGAGCTGTCACCATGATGTAGCAACATTCGGAAACAAGATTGCCGATATGGAAAATCGACTTCAAAAAGTCGAACATCTGGAGGCAGAAGTCTCCCACCTGAGAACAGAAGTACGTAACATGGTCGAGGAATCAAACAGAAAGGACCAATGGGCAAGACTGCAAAACCTAGAAATAAGGGGTATCCCGGATAAGAAGGGTGAAAACTTAGTAACCATTATTTCAAAAATCGCTAGTCTGAGCAACGTGGATATCGGCGAAAGGGACATGGAGTTCGTAACACGTGTTGCTCCCAGAGGCCGCGAGACTGGGAAGATGAAAACAAAATCAATAGTTGTGAAATTTACCAGCCGAAACTTAAAAAACCAGCTTCTGCAGGCGGTAAAAGACCGCAAAGGGATCTCCTCGACGGAATTAGGATTTACGGGATTCCCGCAAAACGTCTATGTAGGTGACCATCTCACTAGCATAAACAAACAGCTATTTTACCGCGCAAGGCTTCTCGCGAAACAAAAGGGTTTTCAGTTTGTATGGACAAAAAACTGCATAATTCACGCTCGACGAAATACGTCATCAGCGCCCATCATAATATCAAAGGAGGCAGACCTGAAGAAGATGGACCGCGAGCCTCCGGCCACAGGACCCAACCGAGGAGATGCAGCAGGCCCTCAGCCGAGCCAAGCCTCAAGATAAGACCATTCAAATTTATCGTATTTCAACTAACTATTCTTAATGTTTTATATTACTCTAAATGTACCTTTCCCTCCCTCATCCCCATCACCTACCCTAAGAATCTATTCATACTAACACACTTTTCGTTCTTTAAACATTTTGCAAAAATATTTGGGAATTATATAAAAATAATTACAAACTTAATTATCGATTTTTCTCGGTCCAATGACTCTAAATAAATTAAATATATATCACCAAAACGTAAGAGGGCTACGCACAAAGACTGACACATTGCTGATGGCAGTTCGATCCAACGAGTATGACGTTATCGCTCTGACCGAATCGTGGCTTGTTGATGGCATCTGCAACGAAGAGTTATTTGATGATCGCTACGATGTACACCGCCGAGATCGGGACTACGCTTGCACAGGGCAGCGCTTGGGCGGGGGTATCTTAGTCGCTGTTCGTCGTGAACTGGTAGCTCACGAGCGCCCAGGGTGGCATTCGCGAGCTGAGGACATCTGGATATCATTAGAATCCAAGGGATCCAAACACACAAATCTTCACATATGCTGTGTATACCTCCCTAAAGGACCAACATATCGTGAAAATATGGAAAGCTTCCTCACCCAAATTTTTGCACTTACGTTGCAATTTCCCTCAGACAAATTCATTATCCTAGGTGACTTCAACCTCTCTGACATTTCATGGAATAAGTCTCCCAATAACACGTCCTTTATACCCAGTGATCGCTTATCGCCTGTTAGCACATCATTTATAGACTGCATGCATTTTTCTGGATTGCGCCAATATAATGGAATTCCAAATACCAACGGTCACTTTCTTGATCTCGTCCTATGTAATGACTTCGTCACGGTCTCTGCATGTGATGAACCATTAATTTCAGAAGACCCTCATCACACCTCACTAATCATAGAAGTTTCATTTTCTGAACCCGATCCACTAGTGGAGGAACTAAGAAGCGGTTACGTCTTTAGGCGCGGTGATTACGAACAAATTAATACATGTCTCGACCAGGTAAACTGGCATGAGCTCCTTTCGATTGGTGATGTAAACACGGCATTAAAATTTTTTTATTCACAATTAAACAATCTTATAGACGCACACATTCCCAAAAAACTATATAGGAATTCTAAATACCCGCCATGGTATAATTCGGCCCTCATTAAATTGACATCAGAAAAATACAAATACTTTAAAAAGTTTAAGATATACAAAAACCCATCTGACTACGCCACTTTCTCTTTACTAAGATCACGCCACAAAAAACTTAATTGGGAATGCCACAATATTTACTTATTAAAAATCGAACGTGATATATCCTCCGACCCAAAAAAAGTTTGGAATTACATAAAATTCAACTCCAAATCTCACGGTGTTCCGAACACTATGACATTTAAAGACGAAAAAGCTGAAAATGGGTCTGCCATCTGTAACTTATTTTCTAAATATTTCATGTCTGTCTACAACAATAATGCTCGAAACATCCAGATCCTACCGGACAACCCCAAAGAGCTCTGTGTTGCTAGCATTAATAATATTGAAGTCGACCAGCATCATATACAGAAACACCTTGAAGATTTAGATCTCAAAAAAGGCGCAGGCCCAGATAAAATTCCCCCTTTCTTCATAAACAAATGTGCCCGCAGCCTATCTAAACCGCTATCCATAATTTTTAGTCGCTCCCTTAAAGAGGGAATAGTCCCAAACACTTGGAAAACGGCATTTGTAACTCCCATCTTCAAGAATGGCCAAAAATCTAACGTCGAAAATTATAGGCCAATTTCAAAGCTCTGCATCTTTAGTAAGGTTTTCGAAAAAATTGTGTATGACCAGATGTTTTCGGCCTTGAGATCGTCACTCAATAATAACCAACATGGATTTATGAGGGGGAAATCTACAACCACTAACTTAACGGCATTCACCGAATTCTTACAAGATAACATGGATCAGCGTATACAGGTAGATGCAATATATACAGATTATAGCAAAGCTTTTGATTTAGTTATTCATGATATCTTGCTGAGAAAACTTTTACAAATCGGTGTACACGGAGACCTCCTCAGATGGCTCTCGTCCTATATTGAAAACCGTAGCCAAGCAGTAGTTGTCGGTGGCTATAAATCGAACTGGGAAACCGTGCCGTCGGGAGTACCCCAGGGGTCATTATTGGGACCATTACTCTTTAATATATATATTAATGACATTGGGAAATGTTTTCACCACTCCAGAACTTTATTATACACAGATGACATGAAAATATTCTCCCCTGTCACGTGTATCAATGAGTGTACCCGCGTGCAAGAAGATCTAAATCGCCTAAATATTTATTGTGCAGAACACAACCTGCAAATAAATGTAAAAAAATGTGGCACCATCAGCTTCACCCGAAATAAAAATCCCATTTCTTTTAATTACTCCCTTAACGGCACAATACTGAGCAAAATGACAGAGGCTAAGGATCTGGGAGTAGTGTTAGATTCAAAATTACTTTTTGAGCGCCATATCGAATCCATGGTTGCAAAAGCTTCCCAGGTACTTGGCTTTGTACTCAGAACTTGCAAAAATTTTAAAAAAGTAAATACCATGAAAATGCTGTACTTTGCGTATGTACGCAGTTCTCTGGAGTACGCCTCTCAAGTCTGGAATCCCAGGTATAAGTCACACATAGAAAGGATTGAGAAAGTGCAATATCGTTTTCTACGATACCTTGATTTTCGGGCCTATCGTCCTCATCTGAGTCACGAGGAGTCAGCAGCGTTTTTCAGGATTTCGTCACTGGAAAGTCGTAGAAACTCCGCAGACGTACTATTTTTACAAAAAATTGCCACCTCTGTGATAGATTGCCCGGAATTACTAGAAAGAATTCAATTAAGAGTACCCATCAGACAAACCAGACAAAATCACACATTAAACATCCCTCAATGTAACACTAACTCAAAACAAAATGCTTTTATTCACCGTGCTTCATACAATTTTAATACTTCACACAGTAAATTAGACTTATTTAACTCAGCACCCCACAATTTCAAACCTAAAATCAATGAATAATTATATTATCATTATTATGTTTTTATTAATACACATACGTACATGTTACACATTACACAGACTAGATCCATCCCATCCCCCTCCCTTCCGCCATCCCATCCCTATAGGCTAATTGTAACTTTTTTTCTAACATAAATATTATATATGTTCACTAAATAATTAAAATACCTTAGTGAAAACCTATTATTGGTTAAATAATTTAACACTTACTACACCATACCTTGTAATGATTATAACTGTTGGTTTTCCAAATAAAATAAAATAAAATAAAGTAACCATCGCAAACAAACAAATCGCCGCAAAGAAGAAACAAGTGAAGAGCGCTCAGTCGCTATCGTATATAAACAGGGCGGAGGCGGGGGTGGCAAAGTTTCCGGGTAAATGCCCCAGGACAGGACTAGCCGAGGCTTCTCGGGGAAACGGTCTGCCGTTATCTCGATACGAAGATTCACGTATTTTATTCTGTGGAGCTTATGGCGGAACGATCATATTGTGTATCGTAGCTATTTTCGAAGTGTTAAAAGAATAGGTTCTAATTTCGTTGTGCTTATATTTATTTATTTAAATTTTTAATTGGCTTTTAAAAACAATTTAGGAGAACATTATTTAGTAAGTAAAATTTGTTAATAAAATTTTAAAATAAAACACATGCGAAACAATAATAAAAATCTAACATTTAATATTTTTAAGAATATACTAAAATTTATAGTCAAGGATTTTATGCAAATCGAAAAAATCTTCCAGGAAAAAATAAATGCCGCTGACGGGAATTGAACTCGCAGCCTTCTGACTTCCGGTCAGCCGCGCTAACCCCTACGCTACCTCAGCTTGGTTAAATACTAAAATAAATTCTATTCAGTTGAATACATCTACTATTTAAAAAAAATAGATCTTTCTATTCTGGTTCTCTTTTTATGTGGAAAAGATTTGTTTTGAATTTTATATCCTAGAATTGTTTCAATATATAAACAGAAAAATAATGAGCATTCAAGGAAAAATCTTGTTTTAATCATCAACAAAAATTTTCTCCATGGAAAATAACGTTACGTCACTGTTGCTTAAACACTTATTAATAAACATGTTTTAAATTTAACACACCTGCTAAACAACCATCAATATATTGTAAATAATTATTAACCAATTGCGTAAAATTTTAAACACGTTTATTAGTAAGGGGGTTTGTGGGTTTATACACAGGTACATAAAATTGTAGTCGTTTTAATACAATTTTAATTAATCTGAACAACCTTTTAATTATTAATTAATTTATTTACGCCCTTTTTAGGAGCTTTTTCATATGAATAGAAAAAATACGTATTACTGTACATATTTACGGTACATAACTAAACTGTCTCAGTAACAATCTTTTGTTTGTTAAGTGATAATTTAAAGATGTCCACTAAACTCGGTACAATTATTTCCTTACATGAATATTCTGAGCAATTTGAATGTATATGGTAGCTAGTACCAGAATATTTGCACTGAAATAAATCCCGACCATTATCTTCGATAAGATAACAATCGATGGTATCCGGGGTGCATCCCTCGCTTTATAACCGGAAGAGCCGCAAGTCAGACCATGACACTGAGGCCAAGCGACTCACCACCCCATCTAGCCACACTGCCTCCCAGTCTCCCTCCGCACTGCCTCCCCAGGCGGGGAATCCCACCGCACGATTTATCATCTCTATTTTAATATAAGACAATCATCCATAAATTCTTGTCTTTTCATTACGCCGGGCGCCACGTATTTATCAAAACGTTTCGCCCTCTGCAATCTCCACTCGTCTCGTTACATAGATGCTGTGGTTGCGAGTCCATCTTCCCTAGAATAAACAAGTCGCTTTCTCGACAAATAAATCATAACTGCCTAAAAGCTGCAAATGGTAAATGACTCCTGCCAATACTTTCAGAATACAAATCCGTCATGTTTTGTTTTGGGAACTAGTGCGGTAATATTTTTCAGAGAAAAGGGCTACTTCTGGGTAATATGGGTTAATACAGTAGAATAATATATGACTCTTATTTTATATAATATTCTGAAGAGCAGTTCGTTTGCCGGAAAAGATTCTGCATCATTTTATAAACCGTTTATTCAAAAAGTAAGATATACGGCTGTAAGTGACATTTTAATAACAATAGATGAAAAGGTTTCGATCTAAATATATGACAATTTCTAGAAACTGTACAAGTTCTAACTTAACATCAAGCTGTTTCCCCGCAGGGGTAGGCAGAGAGGACGGATCGCCAGACAACTTGGTCTTGGCACACACATTCATGCATCGTCTAATACAAACTATTCTGTTTTTCCGACTCTTGACATGGTCTTCCTCGGGCGCCCCCCTACCATCCACATTCGCGTCATGTATTCTTCTTACACTCATTTCTTTCTGCATTCGCTCTACATGCCCAAACCATATGCGTCACTTTCTTAATCTTACTCATTACGTATACATGGTAGGTTGTAGAAATATATTAAAGCTACTAATTTTGGTAGTTTTTCTGTTAGTCCCGTTCAATAAACTCTAGATTCAACATGGATTTTCTTTGAATTTAAGGACGGGTTGTTTCGGAGAATCTGAACAATTCATCAAATTTCAACGTTCATTTTCAAGTTCTGTGAAAGACTTTTTCAAGTTCTGTTTTTATTTCAGTGTTGTCAAGCAACTAGCCTACAATGATATACTAGAAACAGAACTTGAAAAAATCTTTCACAGAACTTGAAAATGAACGTTGAAATTTGATGAATTGTTCAGATTCTCCGAAACAACCCGTCCTTAGTGTTAGTTAATTTCAAAATAAGAACCAAGTAAGAAGTACCAACAAATAACTTAATATTTAATAAAAAAAATCCTTTTTCAAAATTGGGACTGAAGACACCTCTACCTGTAGTAAAATATTTTTCTGCCAGAAAATTATTTTAATTCTGTATTTCTTTTGTTTAAATTTCTTAAGATATTCTTGACAAGTAAAGTGAGATTTTATGATTTTCAATGGTGCGTTATTTTTCCACTTTCAAGGATGCGTTTTTCACTAACTAGATCTACTAAGATACTATCCACCGATTTTTCACACTAGTTTGAAATAACAGTAATAATTAGTTAATAAATTTTGGCAGTAAAAAGGAGAACAATTGACGGAGACAGAGATGAATATTAAAAATATATATTTTTGCAAGTTAATTTTTTTTGGAATAATAAAAGAAATTTGAATTGAAATGAGAAATAATACTACTGAAAAATAGTATTAATTATTCTTAGTATGTACATAAGTCAGATATTATTAAATTTTAATTTAAACTAACGTTGTGTCTAGACGCCTGTCAAGGTTCATTGAAATCTAGTAGAAATGATTTTTTTGATAATTTTATATCAAACGCAAACATGTTATCTTGATATACTTGTCATTGAAATTGTATTCAATATTACTCAAACAATTTTTTTCTATTTAAAAATACATTTAGTAAAGCTTTTGTTTTCGCGTGGCCGTTTCGCTCTTCAAAGGTTTATCCAACTGTCTGTCAAACAGAGAAATATAATGAAAACAATGCAGAGTAAAAAAGGAATTTTTACAAAATAGTATTGCGTTATGTTAAATTAATTTTAGTTCAAAAAAATTATGTTTGTTATGGTTCTCTGAACACAACCGAAGAATTAAAGACAGTGAATGTTACAATAAGTAATAATGTATTTTAATTACAGCCACACAGAGAGAAATCGATTTTTGACCTCACGATAAATTAACTGGCCATGTTAAAACATCATTTTAGGAAAGTTTTATCGATATTTTTATGACGATACAAATTATTTTCGTTATAATGCAAAAATATTCGGATTGTTATGAACACGTTTTCTGATTTCTATTCGTATATTTTGGTAATTTACTAAAAGTTTAACAGGAAACCTTTTAATTTATTCATGAGGCAATTAATTACCAATAATTTGAAGAGCTACTTAATATATCAGTGCAGAAGACGGCAATAGTAACAAATCTAAATGAAACATGAAACAGAACAAGACACAGAAAAATAAAAAGTATACAGTTTGATAATGCCTTCAGAGGGCGAAACAGCTGTCACGCGTAATAATAATTACACAGCAGAACTTTTTTAAAAATAAACTGTTTTTATTAACACAATAACAATATTATTGAATATATAAAAAATAAAAAAATAAAATGGAGTTCTACAAATTAAACTTAATAACAATAAAAAAATAAATGAAAAAGATAACTATCTCAACTGGGAATATACATAATAATAAAGGAACTTTGTTTTTTTTTAAAGGTTTGTCAATAGTGATTCATATCAAAGCTCTCGAAATACAATTACAATAATTAAACTTGGTTGATACTATCACTAATTACAGACAAACACAACATTGATGAACACAACACTGTAAGTAAAGCATAATTTACATGTATGCACCTAGATGCATACATGTATACACACATACATACACTTACATATACATTTCATAACAGCAACAGTAATTATTTTTTAGATCAACACGATAGGTAGCTTTAAGTCTTGTTTACGTTTGATTTGAAGGTGGCCAATGATGACATTGACAAATCAATGGAATGACTTTTATATGTCTCGTTAAAATAACGGCACATTCTCGGTAAAGGTGAGTCATACCCCAGCTTAGTTTTATATTTTTTAATATTTAACGGAATATAATGTATAAGACGGGAACCAATTCTAGGAACGTTGAACATAATTTGATAGAGTAAAAAGGGCAGTTTATTAGAGCATCAATTTTGAAAAGAAAATTTTAATCAATATTTAGTCTTCTCTGTTCAAGGGTGCGTACATTGTAGAAATTTAGTCTATCGGTGTAATGAGGAAGTGATCGAGCTCGCTTATCACAATACGCTAATAAAATGTTTTTGAACCCGCTCTATTCGCTGAATATGAACTTTGTAGGTTTGACTCCATATAGAACTTGCGTACTCCAACACGTTGCGTGTAAAGGAATTGTACAGCGTTATTTTTGATTTGGGATTCTGAAAATTTTTACTTTTTCATTTGATAAATCCTAGCATTTTCAGGGATCTACAAATAATGCTGTCGATATGAGGTGTGAAAGTTAGTTTTTATCAAATATTACGCCTAGGTGGTTGTCACTTCCTGGAGTTTAGTACCGTCGATAAAATATTGAGTTGAGATAGAGTTGCGTTTACGTGTAAAAGTTATGTGGACACATTTTAAAGAATTCAGAAACATTCAGAAACATTCAGAACATTCAGAACATTCAGAAACATTGATATATACCTTACACAAAGATCGCAAACAACTGTTATTCACTCAAACCGAGCATATAGAAGTAAATGTCTATCTATCACCTACGGTGTGCCCCAAGGAAGTGTTCTAGGTCCGCTCCTATTTCTCATATATATGAACTTACTATTGAAACTGGACATTGATGGCAATATAATATCTTTTGCTGATGATACGGTTATCATATTCACTAGCAAAACATGGAAGACATCAATAGAGAAGGCAAATTATGTTATTAACAAAATTAAAAAATGGCTAGACTCCAACCTCCTCACCCTAAATGTACAAAAAACACAATGCATACACTTTTCAATCCGTAAATTCACACTCTCAGAAAACCTTCCCAAATTAATCATTCACACTTGCTCACAAAATCTAAACACATCTCCACTATCACCCAATAATTGCTGCTCATGCCCAAATCTTAAACCATCAAATGAAATAAAATACCTAGGAGTCATTATAGATAACCAATTACGCTGGGAGGCCCATATTAACTCCATAACTAAGAGACTCCGTAAGTTATGCCATATTTTTTATTCTCTACGATCAATCCTTGATATAAACACTCTAAGAACTGTATATTTTTCTCTATTTCAATCGATAGCAACGTATGGCATTATAGGATGGGGAGGTTGTGCAGCATCCATCCTCTACCCTCTAGTGACCGTTCAAAAACTTTTGCTAAGGGTCATCTTCAAATGTTCCCCCTCTCATCCATCAGAGCCACTCTTCAAGAAACTCACAGCCCTTGATATTCGCCAACTGTATATCAAGATAGCTCTTATCCATATCTGGAAAAATGGATTGATAAACTCTACACAAACGGACATACATACACGCTACTCAAAGCACGGAAAATGCATAATTCCTGTAACAAAAACCACTTTTTCACAAAGGCAATACTCATACATCGCACCTAAAATATTCAACACGTTAAAAAACGACATCAAAACATCAAAAACACTTACTCACTTTGCAACCGGTGTGCATAAATGGATATCTGAAAAGGGGCGAAATTTCTTTAAGGAACATATGAACCTATATCACCAGTAAATAATTTAAATAACTTGTATATTACTAAACAATATATTTCTTTTTCATATTCATCATTAAAAAAAAAATATTTACCACCACTGATATGTTTCTTATACTCTAGTATTTATTACGAAAAATATTGTGACAATAATTCCACATTTGTGTACATATCCTTAGCCGTAGCTCAAACGTGGATTTACACAAAAATTGCCGATATATATCTATACACCTATGTTACCATAACACGCACATGCAAATCGCTCATCAAGATATAACTTATCCCTACTTTCTTACCAAATAGTACTTTCTTTGATTTTATATTGTATTTGTATTCTTTTTTTAGAAATACACTTGTACTTAATGTACTTGTATTTTTACTACACTTTTAATTCTATTTTAATTACACAAATGTACTTGTATTTTTTTTTTTTTGATACATGCTCCTTGTATTATTTTTAATTCAATAATACGTATTTTCTTTGATATACTTTTTATATTATTTTAAATTTTTCTGTTTTCCACACCTATTTTTTATATTCATATATCTTAAACTTATGCAGATATTTTGCATTATTTTTAATTCCTTTATACTTCATACTTGTTTTAGATGTATAAATTATTTTATTTTATTTTTATATTATTTTGTTTTCATTCAACTTATTTTTCATTTGAATTATTATACTTAACATAAAATTGACCACTACAACACGGGCATGTGCCTAGTGTGGTGGCCAAAAATTTACCTGTTTACTGTAATGTATAAACTTTACTGAATAAAGAACATATAAAAAAAAATTCTATTGTCAATGCACCACTTAGAAACTCTGTTGATATCATTTTGAAGAAGTATTGAATCAAGTAATGTGTGGATAATTTTAAAAATCTTACAATCATCGGCGAACAATAAAATTACCGGACAATGACATTAGCCACAATACAATTGAGACCTAATTATTATGCGTAATTTTTGTCGATCTCATATTTCAAATTCAGAATTTAAAATATTATCTTGCAACTATTTTTTTGCATATTTTTGTCAGCTTTATTTTAAAATTATTACAATTTCTTAAGAATTGGTTTGTAACCTAGAAAGCGTATCGTATAAACATTGGCTTTCTACGTGTAACTTATTAAACTATGTTCTAGTTGTGTAAAATAAATCTATACATTTGGTTAGAAGTCAGGTAATGTGTAATTGGTTCTAATTTTACAAAGTATATTTCAATAATACAGAAAGGGTGCAACGAAAATTCCTTAGATTTACTAATTTGAAGCTAAATATTCCATGTCAAAATATTAATTATATCATTCTGACGAAACTGTTGAATTTGATAAAGCAATGTGATGATGAAGCGGATGTTTCTGACAGTTTTCTATTAGATAAAATTATTAATGATGGTATTGACAGCTCTGAAAATCGCCAAAATAACGTCAAATATACCGACCAGAAATATGAGACAAAATGCTTCCCTTTTCTGTGACAATTAAAAACAAAATATCAAGCTTACAGATCTATAATAACTGCATAATTTCGGTGAAAGATAAAGGAGTCTTGACGATATATTTGACGATTCCTAATTAGTGATTAAACGATACTTCATAAATAATTTATTGAAATACCAACACGATTCTGTTTACAACTCTGTAGTGAATAAACATTTCATCCTTTTTTGAAATTTCATTTTATATTTTACATTGTTTGCGTATTTTATTTGTTAACTGTTTAAAGAAGTGGGTTTTCCATGTTATTTAATAACTGTAACCATTTTCTTGCTCTACAAGTGTAACTACAACAAATAGTTGATGCAATTGTTTCATTTTAATTTCTTGTAAAAGCCCATTAGGAAGTAAATAAATATTTACAAAGATGTTCAGTTGAAAAGAGTTAAAAAAATTCTCAAAACGGTTGCTCATCATAAGATGTTGACAGTTTTTTTTTTGTCTTCTTAGATTTCGTATACTTCAATATAAGCTTTAAAATACAAAATACACGAAAGAAAACGCCGTAGGTATTGGTTAATATCTTTAATTTGGGATGCGGGTGTGGGTGCCGCCGCTTCTAGAACTATTCATTGGATAACCAACACCTCTGCCATAAGTTACCCCAAGAGGTTCGCTAAGTTTGGTGGCTTAGCAGGGGTACCCGGGTTCGTGGGGTGAGGATTGTCTAGGTCCACCTACTGTGTGGCCGGATTTGGAGAGACTGGTTGAAATAGATCTTTATACCTCTTCAGCAGAACTCTCTCGACACATCGCTTTGCACCATAGTGGGAGGGATGATAAAACACTGACCTGCAGATTCGTAATCACCCCTCATACCTTTTTTCCTACCCAGATCTTCCTCCCCTTATTTCCCTTAAATAAAACCTTCCACACAGCATCTCCAAAGATGACATAGGCCCTGAGGGAAATTATTTTCCTATGGGCCTCCTGTGCGGAGCTAATACGGCTTTAATAATGGTCCATCGTCGATATATCATAATATTGAGCCTTATCCTTTACCACTCCTCGTAGTCTTTGATGTACTACTCTGTATGAACCGTGCGATTAAGCTAGCTTTGTTAGAGAATCTCCCATAAGTATGTTTGCAAGTATTAAGTTGTTATAGTTGTTGATACAGCACGTGTTCATTAGATTGGTCTTTTCTTGAAGAAACTGACATTGACTTGTCAAATTGATGAATGTGAAAAGCGGCCTACTCTCGTCTTCCAAATACTGAAATTCAACAATTTCAATCAAATAGAAGAATCAGTGACAGCAGTCGTTAAAATCGCATAAAAAGGAAACTATTTATGTTTAAAAATAAAAATTCAAAATTTTAGTTTAAGTAAAGAATAGTGTAAATAGAAGTGTGCAAAAAATTAGAAACTAAATAATTAGTAAGAATAAAATAATGAAAGAAAGAAATACTGTACTATACAATGGTCTACCATATCCATTTATCTAACTAAAGACAACAGACGACATCAAAGAATTTTAAGAATATTCGTAGTAAAGCGACCTAATTTCTAAAATCTTCAACCTTCTCCCTGATAACTCAGCCATTCGAGTTAAGGCATAAGGCGAAGTTTGAAAAATGTCTTGACTGATCGCACTTCATAATATGCCATTTGTCTTTACGTTTTGTAAAACATGGGATTTTGTTGTAGAGTTTAGTACCATACTATAGGAAGCTTTTTTGACCAAATTTTGTATTATCAGTAGCTTGCTAGATATGTTTTTGACCCTGGAATTTAGTGTTTCTAATGAAAGTGTCAGTTGTTATACTACAAAATTTAACTAAGTAGTAAACAACAAAACAAAAAACAACACCGGACGTTTGGGGGCTCATCTTGCAAATATCAGTCAATGGTTTACAACACACTTGTGTGGTGAACCTACACAGATAAAATATATATTCTTCAAGACGTGTACAATATAGTTCGGTACAGAGTTCAAAGGGTAGTTGGTTGGTTGCGGCGGCAATACTCGCTCAGCTCACTAAGCTTAACTAAACTTGAAGCAACAAGCTGTAAACGTTAGTTCATTAGTCTTTGTGAACTTCAATGGTTTACAAGTTTCTTACTCTGCTACTAAAAAGCCAGACCATTTAGGTTCGCAGTTTTGAGAATTTAATTTAACATGATGGAAATCAAACAACTTTACAAACCGAAAAACCAACTTTTACCACAAATATTAAATGTATTCAATCAAACAATACATCACTTTTAGCATTTCTTATAAAAGTCAGCCATCTACCTCTCATAATTTGATTATTCACAATTGTGTGCAAACGTGTAACTGCAACCCCTTGGAAAGTGTAGACAGCCTCAAATACCTGGGGGTAAAAATTGATAAATTTTTGAGGTGGAATGATCATGTCGAAATGTTAGTAAATAAAGTTAGGAGACTTATCTATATTTTTAAAGATCTCAGACATGTACTAGACAAGGAAAAATTAAAAACAGTGTATTTTGCTATAATTCAGTGCCTACTTTCATATAATATAGTGTGCTGGGGTTCCTGCCTGAAGACTGTAATAGAACCACTTAATATTGCCCAAAAACTGATTCTCAAAGTTATGTATAAGAAAAAATTTACATATCCTACACAGTTACTTTATAAGGAATGTAATATCATGAATTTAAAACAACTATTTATCCTACAAACGTTATGCAGATTTTTTAACAATATTAGTTCTGCTAAAAGAACGCAACAAATTCGTACTACAAGAATTGGCTCTGGTCTGAACTTTATGGCAATTCACCCTAAATCCTCATTTGGGCAGAGACATTATTTGTACCAGGCTCCACTTTTATTTAATAGCCTTCCAGATCACATTAAATCGTCAAATTCCTTGTGTACATTTAAAAAGAATGTTAAATTATTTCTGTCATCCGAGGATTTCCAACATATTCTTTCATCTTTGTCCTTTTAAATTGTGGCATAATATTTTGAATAAGTTAATTTTTTCATCCTTTTCTTTTTTTAATGTAAATGTTTTTTTCTCTCTTTCTTTCTTCTCTGTTTTAAAAAAAAAATAATAGTTTGTTACATTTTTATTGCAATTAAATATCATGGTCACCCTACATGTTTACAGCATTATATTGTAATGAATAGGCTGATAGGTACCATGTAGGTATCCAATTCGCAGAAACGTCAATGTAACAATATTGTTATCTATTCTTTTTTAATATTTGTACTATTTTAAATCTCTTATAATCTTTGTACTATTTTTTTAATATTTTGTAAAATTATTAACCTCAACACAGGCTTGTCCTAGTGAGGTTAAAAATTCTAACTTAAAAAAAAAGATACAATGTAAAGAAACGATAAATAAATAAATAAATAAAACTAAAAGAGGGTCGAAATTAGCTCGTTAGCGCGCTTTTCGGGAAGGATCACATCCATATGTATGAAAAATATTATTTAGATACATTTAGATAAATTGGACCTTTACAGATTGAGATATAAAGAACAGCTTTTCGAGGAAGGATCACATATATATGTATTACAAAATAATGGTTAAGACAATATTAGCGATTTCTAAACGAAAATCTGAAACAGAAAAATCAGAAAAGGATACGGTCACATCTAGGACTCGAACCCAGGAACCTTGCCTTGCCGGGGCACCTCTCTACCACTGAGCTAATGGGACCTTATTTCCTCCGAGTGTAAGAAGAACGTATGACTTAGAAATGGTTGAAGAGGTCGAAAACGCCCGAGAAAGACATGGCACGATCAAGTGAAACAAGAATTTATCACAATGGTATTTTCTCCTTAAAAATGCACCCAATTCACAACCTCTAAACTTTAGCCCAAATCATTCAAAAGTCCCCGAGAAACGCCGGGTTCACGTCAGCTAGTAGTACCTGTATCAATTAGACTTTTCCGATTGATATAGGTACTACTAGTTCATGTCAGCTAGTAGTACCTATATCAATTAGACTTTTCCGATTGATATAGGTACTACTAGTTCATGTCAGTTAGTAGTACCTATATCAATTAGACTTTTCCGATTGATATAGGTACTACTAGTTCACGTCAGCTAGTAGTACCTATATCAATTAGACTTTTCCGATTGATATAGGTACTACTAGTTCACGTCAGCTAGTAGTACCTATATCAATTAGACTTTTCCGATTGATATAGGTTCTGCTAGTTCACGTCAACTAGTAGTACCTATATCAATTAGACTTTTCCGATTGATATAGGTACTACTAGTTCACGTCAGCTAGTAGTACCTATATCAATTAGACTTTTCCGATTGATATAGGTACTACTAGTTCACGTCAGCTAGTAGTACCTATATCAATTAGACTTTTCCGATTAATATAGGTTCTGCTAGTTCACGTCAACTAGTAGTACCTATATCAATTAGACTTTTCCGATTGATATAGGTACTACGAGTTCACGTCAGCTAGTAGTACCTATATCAATTAGACTTTTCCGATTGATATAGGTTCTGCTAGTTCACGTCAACTAGTAGTACCTATATCAATTAGACTTTTCCGATTGATATAGGTACTACTAGTTCACGTCAGCTAGTAGTACCTATATCAATTAGACTTTTCCGATTGATATAGGTACTACTAGTTCACGTCAGCTAGTAGTACCTATATCAATTAGACTTTTCCGATTGATATAGGTACTACTTGTTCACGTCAGCTAGTAGTACCTATATCAATTAGACTTTTCCGATTGATATAGGTACTACTAGTTCACGTCAGCTAGTAGTACCTATATCAATTTGACTTTTCCAATTGATATAGGTTCTGCTAGTTCACGTCAACTAGTAGTACCTATATCAATTAGACTTTTCCGATTGATATAGGTACTACTAGTTCACGTCAGCTAGTAGTACCTATATCAATTAGACTTTTCCGATTGATATAGGTTCTGCTAGTTCACGTCAACTAGTAGTACCTATATCAATTAGACTTTTCCGATTGATATAGGTTCTGCTAGTTCATGTCAACTAGTAGTACCTATATCAATTAGACTTTTCCGATTGATATAGGTACTACTAGTTCACGTCAGCTAGTAGTACCTATATCAATTAGACTTTTCCAATTAATATAGGTTCTGCTAGTTCACGTCAACTAGTAGTACCTATATCAATTAGACTTTTCCGATTGATATAGGTACTACTAGGTCACGTCAGCTAGTAGTACCTATATCAATTAGACTTTTCCGATTGATATAGGTTCTGCTAGTTCACGTCAACTAGTAGTACCTATATCAATTAGACTTTTCCGATTGATATAGGTTCTGCTAGTTCACGTCAACTAGTAGTACCTATATCAATTAGACTTTTCCGATTGATATAGGTACTACTAGTTCACGTCAGCTAGTAGTACCTATATCAATTAGACTTTTCCGATTGATATAGGTACTACTAGTTCACGTCAGCTAGTAGTACCTATATCAATTAGACTTTTCCGATTGATATAGGTACTACTAGCTGACGTGAACTAGTAGTACCTATATCAATTAGACTTTTCCGATTGATATAGGTACTACTAGTTCACGTCAGCTAGTAGTACCTATATCAATTAGACTTTTCCGATTGATATAGGTACTACTAGTTCACGACAGCTAGTAGTACCTATATCAATTAGACTTTTCCGATTGATATAGGTACTACAAGTTCACGTCAGCTAGTAGTACCTATATCAATTAGACTTTTCCGATTGATATAGGTACTACTAGTTCACGTCAGCTAGTAGTACCTATATCAATTAGACTTTTACGATTGATATAGGTTCTGCTAGTTCACGTCAGCTAGTAGTACCTATATCAATTAGACTTTTCCGATTGATATAGGTACTACTAGTTCACGTCAACTAGTAGTACCTATATCAATTAGACTTTTCCGATTGATATAGGTTCTGCTAGTTCACGTCAACTAGTAGTACCTATATCAATTAGACTTTTCCGATTGATATAGGTACTACTAGTTCACGTCAGCTAGTAGTAACTATATCAATTAGACTTTTCCGATTGATATAGGTACTACTAGTTCACGTCAGCTAGTAGTACCTATATCAATTAGACTTTTCCGATTGATATAGGTACTACTAGTTCACGTCAGCTAGTAGTACCTATATCAATTAGACTTTTCCGATTGATATAGGTACTACTAGTTCACGTCAGCTAGTAGTACCTATATCAATTAGACTTTTCCGATTGATATAGGTACTACTAGTTCACGTCAGCTAGTAGTACCTATATCAATTAGACTTTTCCGATTGATATAGGTACTACTAATTCACGTCAGCTAGTATTACCTATATCAATCAAACTTTTCCGATTGATATAGGTAATACCAATATATCAATAGATTCAGTTTGAGGGACATATAGCTTTTCACAGAAGAACCACTTATTTTATAAAATATTCAAGTAATTAATACAGATTTTAATAATGAGCGATTTCGATCAAGTACGGACATAAATATAATTGTGTTTGGTATTTTAGGCATTTGATGTGAAAATAAAATAATGTTTCTCAATTAAAAAGAAACCCCGGAGGCAGCGCCTGTAATACCGGGAAAATTATTTATACATTAAATGGGAGGCAAATTGAATATAATTCAGATTGAGCGGTAGGGAATTGCTCACCTGCCATTATACGTGTTATTCAATACAGCGAGGTTCCTTCCTTTAAATGAAATCCCTCGCAGATAGCCGATCATCCCCAGACGCGAGATATCCTCCCGACTCCCCCTATCCATGTAAATGCGGGATTACGTAACATAATAATTCATCAATCACAAATAATAAAATGAAAGATGAGCAGCGCAGTCGCCCTCCGTTTTGTGTGTGGGGAGGGTTTGTCCTTTTTTACTTCATCCCTTGCCCGGAGCTTGGGCTAAAATAAACCCACCCTCGGGTCATTATTTTACGCATTTTTCGTGAATTTTTATGATTTTTTGCGAATTTCTAAGCTCGCCTCGCCTCGAGCGGAATTCATTTCTCCTCGGCTGCGAGGACGCTGGAAAGGCTAATCATATTTTTCCTTTAAATCGAATTTGGAAAGCCGTGTTCCTTTTTTAAATTCCAATAGAATTTTTCCGCCATACGGGGTGAAGAATTGTTTCAAGGAGGGCGAAGTTATTATCGTTTTGAGACAACTTAGTTAGCCGATTGGCGTCGAAAGAGGCGCCTGGACAACTTTCTGCTGGAAAATAAGCACAATGAAGACTAAATAAAAATTGACGTTTCCGCCCAATTCTAAAGCTGAACTTCGTTAACTCAATATTCAATCAAAATTCCACAGCTAATAAAAATATATTCACAACGAGTTTCTCAGAAGTAAAATAAAAAATTAAATCAAATGAACAAATACCGCACAGTATAATAAAACTCTATATACCTAAACATAGTTGGGTATCTATATATATAAAAAAAATAATGTTAGTTTTTCTGTTTGTCCCACATGGACACAAAAACTACTTTACAGATTTGGCTGAGAATTTCAAAGTTTGTTCTTATTAGTGTCAATAGTATTTAGATAATGATTTGGATGGTAGAAAATGTCGCAGACGCCGGAGGAAGACTTAACTCATTATCTCCGCATTGAATTGAGATACGGAGTCGAATAAAGCCGATTAAATGTATTTTTTTTAGTAGTAACATTGTGGTATAGAGTGGTGAATGATTTAAGTCGCGGACGCCCGAGGAAGACATGGCACGATCCACCTTCCACCTTTAAAATACATCCAGTTTTCAGTTACACTAGAATTCACAGCCTCAAAACTTTACTTCAAACTCTTCGTAACCCGAACAACACCGGGTTCACGTCAGCTAGTAATTCATAAATTTATCGATTCTAATACAATTTAAAAGAACATATACGATGTTATAATAATAAAAACACATCCTCAAAATTCGCAAAACATCTCTTGGTGAATAATCATACCCCACTTAACAACAAGGGTCCTAAACCATTGCATATAGAAAAAAAGGGCATTAGATTAAATTTACTTAAACAATTAGAAATCAATAAACGAACGAATGACCCAAATTTAACACTAATTAATAAAGTACGGAAAATAATTTACTCACCACTTCTCAGTATTTTCACAAAACCCAAGCAGTATAATGCACCCAAATAATTCATAGCAATAAAGTCATTAGTAAATAATTAAGAACCCATTACCATTTACTGAGGGGAAAACATAGATTGGTTTAACCAACAATAGATCATGTCATCGGTGTAACCAGTAATAAATCAATGTATGCACCTTCAAAATTTACATTTGAAATAGTATAAAAACGTCGTCTCAATGTGGACTAACCACAGTTTGAAAATGGCCTTGTAAGCCGAAACAGCTGTCACAATAATAAAAAACTAAAACACTTGCAGAACTTAATAATAATATTATCAAATTTAATCTTAATTAAATTTATAAAAAAATTATATATTTGCCCCTTCAAAACGTTTAGCTAGTTTTGGTTGTATTTTGTACAAGAACAAATCATCGTCTGGTAAAGTGTTTGTTAACGTCAATTGATCCCTTCTATTTATATTGGAAAGAAACGATAGTATCATGAGAGGTTGAGGGGGAAGGAAGGGCTGTTGGATGCGATGACGTCTCAGTATTATTGGAGCCTTCGGGGAGGAGAGATTATTCCACGTCGTTAAGGTTCGTGTGGTGTTTGATTGAGTGGGATTCAATTTATTATTATTGGAAGATCTTGCGAGAATTTGAGCAGTTAGAAAGCCTTAACAAGAACACTTTTATAATAAATTTGACATACTCGATTACTCCAAATTAGAATCAACATTTACAGAAAACTGTTTGTTTTTGTTTCACAAATATAGTGTAGAAAACCTATTACTTGAAGCATATCGCAGAATATACCGAATATTATTTTTAAATCTTGGCATTTTAGATAAATACGACAATAATTATAATAAAATTTATTTTAACCTAACATCATTTTAAACGTATATCTTTAAAACAAAAAGATATACGTTTAAAATGATGTTAGAATAAATTAGCACACGTATTAGGTAGCAGGCCACTAAAGTTTCGCGACGTTCGGGTCACGATCTGAACCATGAAAGTGAGTTCACCTTCATATCGGTACACCGCTGATAGATCCGTTGTTAGCTTTCCCATTTCAATATGCTTAGTGCGAGAATTTTTTGTCTACCTTTCTTTTCAATTTTGAGATTCTTAGCTCCGCTATGTTTTATACATTATTTCAGTATTAGCTTTGAACAGTGAAACTACCCTCTGCAAGTCTGTATATTTATACGTCAATCTCATTAATGACTATTTCTGTAAATCGCTTCTGTAAATAAAAATAAACGGTCCGTAATGCGCTTCCTTGTGGAACTCCATATGTAATCGCCAGTGGCTTGCTATTATAGTGAATTAATTGTGACTTGTTGCGTTTTATTACTCATGTAACTTTTTATTTGTTGGAGTTCATCGCCTTTGATGCAGTTTTTTGTATCTCTAGTGTGCATGTATATTACAAAGGAACTCTTCTTGTTCAAGAAGACTAGACAAAGACTTCAATTCACATTTTATTGCACAATGGTAATCACACTGAAAAATACGAAAGTACTATAAGAAAATCATATTTTGTTGGTAGGTAGGTACCTCTGGTCCGGGTGTGTGATGATATTGAAATTCTGATCCGAAAAATTGAAAACACCTAGAATTTGCCATGTAACGCGGGTAAATTCATTTGGTATCGCAGACAGTCCACCTTTTCCAACCCTTTCTCTCCTTCACACGTATAATTCCTGCGTCTGCGGTGAGATTGTAGGTACGAGTAGCACGTTATAATTCTCCCTAGCTCACTCGTATGCCATTCTTTTTAATCTTCCCTCCCATTACTTCTGCCCCACAACAGATAAATTTGATCTCCCACAAGACGGATAATCCCACAGATGTAGTAATATTCCGCTAATATCCAACTGAAGCCTGATTCGGGATTTGGAATTCGCATTGTGTAAAGCTCAGAACGTTTAGTTTAAGTACCTAACTACAACAGCGTAGTATTAGTCAGTGGTTAGTTTTGTACGACATGTGTTTGCTGTTTCTTGTAATATTTGTTGGATATAAATGTCTATGTCTGGATTACTTAATAATTTGGGAAACAAATACTCCGATGTTGTTGATATAATATGTACATCAATATTACAATGCAAAATGTAATTTATATTTTTTTCATCTAAAACAACTCATTCATTATTTAATGAAACTAGTTAACCCTGGACGTGTAATGAACATTTATTCGATAGATGAAAGTGTCAAATTTGATTAATACTGCTATATTAAATTACGATTTTTGAGTATATTTTTATATCAATCATACCAAATACCCTATAATATTAATGTAGTGGTACGCCACTACTTGACTCGAACGTTATTCTAGAAGTTTCCAAACAAGCTTCTTGGATTTTCTTTTATTTTTTTAATATTTGTTTCTGTAGCAACTGGATTGTTCGAGAATGTTTTATTTTCCACCTAGATAAGCGACAACGTGAACGAAATGGTCAGTACAGTACTAGCAACCGCGACATCGAGATAGAATTATTTTGCCTACGTGATGCGCTTCGGAACATTCTCGAACCTTTCTTTCGTAAATCATTTTGTTGTTTTTATACGTTTATTTATTGTTTTCGGATGTTATATTAAAAACCGCGGTAAATATTCGGAATCGCTGGACAAGGATTATATGAAATATTTTTAAATAAAACCTTCTGATTTACCTTAATTACTATAAAAGGAATCTGACTGCATTTGGGATATTTTTAATTTTAGCATTTTAATTTTTAATTACGTAAATCGAAAATTCACTTTCGTTGTATGGGATGACAGCTGGAATGCTTTCTGTTGATAAAATTTTCTTTTGTTTGTATTCCTGATACGAGTGGCTATATTTTTTCCATGTGCAAATACTAGTTAGGTACTATTTTAGCCAAACTCGAAAAATAAAATAAAGATATTTAGGTATGTTTTATAAAATAGAAAAATTAAAAAAGGTGGGGTTATTATAGGTAAGGTTGGATTATTATAGGTTAGGTTAGTTTATTATTAGGATTTAGGTTAGGTTAGGTTAACCTAACCTAACCTAACCTATATCCTAATAATAATCCAACCTAACCTAACCTAACCTATATCCTAATAATAATCCAACCTAACCTAACCTTACCTATATCCTAATAATAATCCAACCTAACCTAACCTATATCCTAATAATAATCCAACCTAACCTAACCTAACCTATATCCTAATAATAATCCAACCTAACCTATAATAATCGAACCTAACCTACAATAATCCAACATAACCTATAATAATCCAACCTAACCTAACCTAACCTAAATCCTAATAATAAACTAACCTAACCTATAATAATCCAACCTTACCTATAATAACCCCACCTTTTTTAATTTTTCTATTTTATAAAACATACCTAAATATCTTTATTTTATTTTTCGAGTTTGGCTAAAATAGTACCTAACTAGTATTTGCACATGGAAAAAATATAGCCACTCGTATCAGGAATACAAACAAAAGAAAATTTTATCAACAGAAAGCATTCCAGCTGTCATCCCATACAACGAAAGTGAATTTTCGATTTACGTAATTAAAAATTTAAATGCTTAAATTAAAAATATCCCAAATGCAGTCAGATTCCTTTTAAAGTAATTAAGGTAAATCAGAAGGTTTTATTTAAAAATATTTCATATAATCCTTGTCCAGCGATTCCGAATAATTACCAAAACCGCTTCAGCCAAATTTCGTAGTTATTTATTAATAAAAAAAAATACCGAACATAACGAAATTAATAATACGCCCAACTCCAGTGAAACAATGGCAATATCAACAAATCTAGCCGCCAGAGAGAGTTAGTGTAGCATGATGACTGACATTCCTTTTAATGGCGGTAAATTGAATTTATGTAGTACTTGATGGAGGTTTTATTTTACAACTCACAAGAGCGCCCCTGTCGGTATAGTGTAAAGGTTGGGCAGCTTTGTGAGGCGGGTTAAGGTAGAGGCTGTAGGAAAAGAAGAGGCCGGAATTATATGAATGAGGAAAAACGGAATTCTGCATGTATTTTGAATTATCGAAATATTATGCATATAAATTAATTAATACATTAATATTTTTAAATATATTGAATTTTTTTAGTAAATTTTCTCACAACTATGTACGTATTTTATTATCTGTCTAAAACGTTAAGTAAACCGTAAGACAGAGTTAAAAGCCGCTTAAATATTTTTTAGATTTTTAGCTAAGTAGTTTTTTCAGACAGGGATCTTATACACGGAGAAAACTGTGAAAATTAATATTAATAAAAATCTAATTTATTTAAAATCAAATTATTCATTATCCGTTTAATTAATAATGAAAATATTTGGATGATTTGTATAAAACGGGATTGCACGCCCTTAGTGAATGAACTTATAGGTTTATTAGTAAAAAAGAATTTATTTATCACGATATTGGAACGCGTAAATCATAAATCATAATATAATCGCATTTCGCCATTATTTATTTAATATCCACCGAATAAATATACCAAAACTGTGTCAAAATTAGCACAATATCTGGAAGGAGATACTAAACTATATAAGAAGCCATAGGTTTAATTAATATTTTATAAAAAAATATGGTAGTATAGCCTTCTTGTACCTATTTTCCGTGCAGTTAAACATATCCGCCACATCTGTGTATCTATTACTAACTTCACGTGATCGAGGTAGAAGCGAAGGTGAAATGATATTATATATCATGGCATTGTGCAGGTACATAAACACGTGTACCAATATATTAGGAATGTACTGAAAGTTTATCAGGAAACGGCCTGCAATCCCGTTACTAACCAGATTACGAATAATTTGTGAAAATCTTTAATAAATCAGCAATTCTCATTTTTCTCCGTGTAAAATTCGGCATCATTCCAGGCAAGGGCTCCATTTAAACGAGTACTTTTCTTTTTCCTATTTTTATTTACTTTCTCCTTTAGGATTTAAATGGAAAAAGATCTTGGTCACATATTGAAATAAGCGTGAAAAAAATAACAAATATGAAAGTTTGTCCGCTCATATTACTGATATAACCGGCGCGCAATGGGCCTTCGCACCGTGAACGTAAACGCGAGCGCGCGTGCGAGGGAGGTATTCCAGACTCATTTTTTACAAACAAACATTTTTTACAGACAATATTTAATGTGCGAGGTCTATAAAAGTGTTTTGGGAATCTCGCCACGTCTACTAGTTCACCGAGGTTCTCGGGTTCCATCAACCCATCGGAGTTCCTCCAACAGATTTCAATTTTTACTTTAATATGTGTTCCGACGCCAAAATGACACATTTCGGGCGGATTCCTCGACGTTCCGTGAATTCGGAATTGATTTGTCGGGCCAACAGATGTTGCTCTAAACGCGCGAGACTTTTCTTTCTTTTTATAAAGTGAAAAACTACATCGAATGCTCCTCAATATCTTCCGACCCCCCGATCCCACCACTCCCCCCGACCACCCTAATCCACCCGATCCTCCAAATCCTGCCAAGAGAAATATCAACCCGAAGTAATGTCAATTTTGTGTCATGTTTTATCCTTTGCGAAAACAATAAAATGTGTTATTGTTCTCGCGAAAGCCATTCCATTTTATTCGGCACCGTTCTAAAATCAATTTTCCTTCAATTTAAAACATTTTTTCCATAAATATAAAATAGGCCTGTAAGAAAAGCATGCAGTAACAGTATGTTTTCATACATTCTTGGGTTTATATTTGCTTACCATCCTAGGTATGTTGTTCCTAATATCAAGTTACCAGTCTGACGTGAACAATGAGACGAAGAACGCGAAGAGCGTGTACGGGTTTAAATTTCAGATTTACCTGATCTCGTTCGATGTTTTTGGCTTCAGACACTAATTGGATTCAAATGACTGAAAGGGGCGAATATGATCGGGGAAAATAACCGTATCGATTATAATCGATAAAGGGATGGCCTTTAGTTAAAAGTTATGGCGGTCCGGTTTTAATAAAAATGCAAATGCCCAATGTAAGGGAGTGTTCACGAACCTTAACGATTTTAAAATTGTTATGGAATATAGCAGATTGACTTTTGTTACGTTCCGTGGTTCCAGCTATACGTAATAGATACCTGAAATTAGAATAACCATTTAAAAATAACTGGTTATTCTGACAATAGACAACCATTTTAATTAAATAATCGGGTAATCCGATACAATAAGTCAGTTTATTTATGTATTGTCGTCATACTATTTATTTTAATTTAATAATGTACATGCCTAGCATAAACTATATGAATAAAGAAAAAATGTGTTTTCACAAAAACTTCGCACAGAAGACTCTGCGATATTCCCCTAGAGGCTTGTTATGTGAGGATTATTCTGTGTGCGGTCTTTTTAAAAGGAAGGGAGATGAAAGTGGGTCTTGAAGTGACTCATGTTGTTAGAGGTAGGAGATACAGAAACCGGAAAATCATTCCAAAGCCGCTATTGAGCACAATTACAAGTAATTTGTTCAAAATAATATATTAGGTGCTCTGCCCAACCCGCCAAATAATTCAATATGTGTACATATTGGTACTTAATATATTACATAGTGTTATAATAAAGTTTATAATATATTACGTAGTATTATTATATAGTACTTAATATATCACACAGTATTATAATATAGTACTTAATATATTACATAGTATTATTATGTAGTATATAGTATTATAATATAGAACATAGTATTATATTATAGTACTTTATGTATTAGATAGTATTATTGTATGGTACTTAATATATTACAAAGCGTTATAATACAGTTCATAATATATTACATAGTATTATAATGTAGTATATAATTACGTGGGAGGAATTACAGTTAAATACGTCCGAAGGAGATAGGGTTCAGTAGCTCAGTTGGTAAAGCGGCGCCCGGCAAGACAAGGGTCCTGGGTTCTAGTCCTAGATGTCACAGTATCTTTTCTGATGGTTTTGTTTCAAATTTTTGTTTAAGAATCGCTAATATTGTCTTCAATAGTAAATTATTACACATTAAGATTTAACTATTTAATTATTGAAGACAATATTAGCGATTTCCAAACGAAAATCTGAAACAGAAAAGGATACGGTCACATCTAGGACTCGAACCCAGGACCATTGTCTTGCCGGGACACTAATATTGTCTTCAATAATTAAATATTACAATTTGAGGTATTACTCAATAAAGTTATTCCGAAAAATAAATAAGATTTTACTCGTTAAATTATTCCAAAAAATATCTATCGACTTGCAGAAAATCAATAGATGTAGAGCAATAAAATAAAAAAGGATATATTTATCCCAAACACTGTCTAGATTGCATTTAGTTCGGGTTTAATCTTGCGATCATACGTAAAGATAGCAGCCAATATAAATGTGAGGTGAGATAATAAAATATTATATTACAGTCAGGTATACGCTTGTCTGAATTCTTAACGCATCGCTACGGGAACCATTTATTGGATTACTAACACCTATGCCACAGATCACCCCAAGTGGTATTTCGTTTCTTTTGGTGTCTTAGCAGGGGTGTCGGGGTTCAGATCTAGTCAACAAACACGGCCAAAGCTATATCAAACAACGTTTCATTTCTGAATGGTGGTCTTACACCAGGGCGATACTGACAGAATCTTCCACTCTAAAACGTGCCGCAAATATATTTATAATGAGTAATTTATGAAATTAAAAAAAATAATCTAAAAAAACTTACTTGCGCAGGCCGGGATTTGAAACCGACCTCCAACTTGCTAGTCGAGAGTTGAGAATTAACTTCTGTGTCTATTGTCTATTGACCTATTTACTTCTCTAGCCAGACTCTCTGTCCCATCCCCGGATTCATATGTCCGTCATTCCTTGATACATTAACCCACATTAACTACCGTCCCTGAATTTCCTCTCCTTCTTTTCCCCAAAACGACCCTCCACACAATATCCTCAAAGATGTGGAAAAAAAAGATGGTACGAAGTGTTTTAACCTTTCCCTTACTGCGCTAAAAAAATCAACGCGTTCCGGTGCTGTGTAGTCAATACACATCTCAAAGAAGCGATTTACTATCGGAAAAATGTGAATATTCATAGCTTATCGCTTATGTTTACTATATTTTATATCAAAAGTGATAATAATTGTAATTTAATTGCTGAAAACATGAATAAACCATTGGCAGATGCTATAAAAACGTACGAGGGGTCCATATTATTATTAAATCTGTATGTCTATCTTGATAGCTTTGTAATGTTTATAAATTTTCAATGTATCCAAATTTATAGGAATGTGCATCATATAGTTTATTCTGTTTATTGCTTTAAGTTAATATTTCTATATTTGGTACATTTTTTATTGTTAGTTGTTATATCTCTTTTACTCTCTTATTTTATCAAGTGTATTTTTAATTCTATTATATATAAAAGCCCTAATTGGGCGTAAACAAATAAATAAATAAATATTTAACGACGGTCCGCGACCGGTCGTAGGTATCGATGCTCTAAATCATAATACAACTGCGGACGTGTGGATTTCTCATGTTTCCGCATAGCGAACTAAAGCGGGACATCAATAGCGTGTAATTTCCTCGCACACTCTTCGCGTAGCAGTGTCACACGGTTGATTGTATTGGTGTATTTGTTTCCGATTTTTAACAAAAATCTCTGATTGTTAATTGAATTGAAAACTATAAAAAATATATATTTTTTAATTTAGTGCATAAATATATAACGGAGGAATACCTAAAATCTGAACCCAGAAATTATTATATTTTTAGAGTTATCAGAAGCAATGTGTACCTAGTAAATACACACCACAGATAAGGAAAGGTTAAAATGTAAAATCCATTGGATTTCGAGGTAATACGATTAAAATTGCGTAGGAAAAGTGTGCACATTACTAACTAAGAAATGCACACGTAGCGTTGAATTTCGCGATAATATGATTAAAATTGCGTTGGTTGCGTAAGAAAAGTGTGCACATCACTAACTTAGTAATGCACACGTTGCTTACGTGGGCCCAGTGTGTTGTGCACTTAATATACCTAATGGACATAGTTAATACTATAGAAGTATTTGCCTAGAATGTTGAGAGACTACACGATTAACCGTCACTGACTTCACAAAGTTACAGTGAGCTGGCCATTACAAACGTGAGTAGTGTATTGTGTTAGGAACAAGATGGTTATAATATTCAAAGTCAGCAGAAGGTAGAAGATAAAAAGTATTATAATCCTCGCTGGAGGCTGCGTTCCTTAAGGATTAATTTATCACTTTCGTCGACATTCAGTCTTATTGTGATGTCGACTTCATTGCTAATTTCTTCATTTGAATCCAACCTGTTTTAATACAGGTATCCAGAGGTAAATTGTGCTTACTTCGGGGGTGATTCTACATGATAGTACAAGTAACCAAAATATATAACTTTATTCAAAATTGCAAAGTTTATTTTCACATAAAATTTTTTTTCCATAGAAGAACATTTATGTTCCCATTCTTACAATGCATTTTTTATTTTACCTAAAACTATCTTAAAACGTTGGAGTTTCGAAAAAAAATAGTAATCTTTTTACTTGTACTATCAATTAGAATCACCCCCGAAGTTAGCGTACTTTACCCCCGGACACCCTGTATAACTTTATTAAATACAAGAAACACAGGAATCCCTAAAGGAACATACATTTTCACGGCCTATGTCATCTTTTGGGGTTGCTGTTTGGAGGTTTTTTTTATGGAGAGAAAGTTTTTTGGGAAGGAAAAAGGTATGAGGGGTAGGTAGAAATCCGGGGGTCAATGTGTTTAAGAGTGACGGACGTATGAATCCATCCCTCCAACTGCTAAGATCAACAGGTGTCCCAATCCTATCATTATGCTTGTCTCACATGAGCGCTATCCTATCGTTTTGCTAGTCTCACACGAACGCTATCCTATCATTATGCTAGTCTCACACGAGCGCTATCCTATCAAAACTAAATTGAAATGCTCATTATTATTTTTTTTGCTAAACTAATGTTTAAGACAAGATTTTTTTATGCATAGCACAAAGGGTAACAATTATTTTTACAAGCAATAATTATTAGCCTGAAACACTCCACATCCACATTGAAAAATCTCCTGATAAAAGATACATGACGCCAACGGGACTCGAACCCGTGTCCTTTCGATTTCCGGTCGACAGCTCTGACCTTGAGCTATGGCGGTTTATCTCTTATCCGTGAAATAATTCAATATATACTAGTGTTTCATTCAACAATTGCTGCTTGTTAGATTTTTTCACCTGAAAACAACCAACTTTATTTTATATGAGAAAGGCATTGTAAGTGCTAGCTCTCTCACTAGATGGCGTCGAGACAAGCTGTCTGTAAATAATTGAAATGCTCATGCTCATTTCGTAAAATAAATGGTTTCTTTTGGTTCTCTATGACGCTATGTGATGTAGATTCACCAGTTTCCCGGTTGTACTGCGAGTTTCCGGATACTGTGGAAAATACCACAGATAGGAAACTAAATCTTATGTACGCTTCTATGCATATTAAATTTTCCTTGTGTTTTTTCCACTCCTCTCCCCTACGATATTATGCTCAGTTACAAAAATTCAAACTAAATTATGTATCTAAACGTCTCTTTTTAAATCTAATCCATTACTCTTCCATGGGATTTGCATTTCCAAGGCTCTGAATCTGTATTTTTCAGCCAGCCATACATTTCCTTTGACACTATCCCCCGCATAAGATCTCTCCAACTTCTGGGTTAAGCCGACACGCCCCCGAGTGCTATAGAGGGTAGGCAGAGAAGACTAAGCTCCACAAACGCTTCTTTCACCATCGACTTTTATTTACTCTAAAATAATAAGAAACCTAAAAAATACATATTGAATATTTCTTAATGTTAGGTTTTTATAGATTTTTTTCTTTCGTAAAGCTGGCTCTACACTCGCGCGCGAAGTCGCGCCGTGAATTCACGCCGTGAATATACGCTGCGATTCGCGCGTGAACTGTGTCCATCCACACTCGCAAAGCTTCAGTCTTGTTCGCGACTAAACCCTTTGTCGCGGGCCAAAAAACCGACAAAAATCGGGGAATGGCGCGAAGCGCGAATGCGAAGATTGCGAAGGCGTGAATAAGATCCACACTCGCATTTCGCGGCCTTCGCGGCCGTTCGCGCCGCGAGTGTAGAGCGCGCTTAAATATATTCTACCCTCAAACTCAGGGCTGATGTGTTTCAAATTTCACCACTCTCGAGGGTCATATTTACGATCAGCGCTTTTTTTAATGTTCGGCCACTTTCAGCTTTAGATCAAATTGTGAATAACTGACGGCCATTAAATTCACGAACAGAGTTATTATTTTTTCCATTTGAACGATCTCCAATAATTCTCGGTCTGTATCAGCTTTTGATCCGATTGTGATCAGATGACGGCATATAGATTCACTAACAGCGCTATTTTTTAGCATTTGAACTGTCTCCAGTTCTCGGCCTGTTTCATCTTTAAATCAAATTGTGATTATCTAACGGTCATTAAATTCACGAACGAACGGGGTAACGGTTTGACGCTCAAACGACGCTCACATTTTAATTATTTCAGCTGAACGTATTACTAAAATATCAAAACCACAAAATTAGGGGTAAGCATTCGATTTTATTTTTCTAGACAGTGAAGTAGTAATTTCTCTGTGGATCCCTATGGAAACATTTTAGATTTTTGTAAAACGTTCATCAGAAATAATTGTAATAAACACCACGGAAAGATCGATTTATTTATTTAAGTATATTTGTGTGCACGGCTGCTTTACTTACGACGTTAAGATTCTGGATATAGTCGCTAATATTGTCTTAAATAATTAAATATTACAATTTTAAGTTTTATTCATTAGGTTTTTCCAAAAAAATATATTTTTTAATTTCACGTTCTCAGATAGTTGTTTGTGAAAAAAATAATTAAATAATATATTTGTCCATGGTATAATAGACATATTAAGTGTTGGTAATGTGGGGAAACCAATTTCAATAAATAAATGCCTCGCAGCAAAAATCCTCCATACATTATAATTATAATGAATTCCGAAAAGCTTTGTCAGTAATTGAGAGCTTAAGCAATACAAATAAAAGCTGCGTATATTCCTCTCTCGCCATAACGATAGCGGTAACGACAGAATAAATCCGCGGGAATAATAAACGTGATTTGCATTCGAATCGCCTGTTTGAATATCGTGCTAATGACTATTATATTGCCCGCATTATTACTGTGCGGGGACATGGCGCTCTTCCCATAGACATACAATTTGATAGACTAGCCAACCACGGAAAGGTCACAGTATACAAGCAAGTCAAATTGTAATATCACCTTTAATCCGCATTGAAATATACCTTTTGTCGCATTGTAATATCACCTTTAATCGTATTGTAATATCACCTTTAGTCGTATTGTAATATCACCTTTAGTCCATATTGTTATATACCTTTAGTCGCATTTAACATCACCTTTAATCCGCATTGTAATATCACCTTTAATTCACATTGTAATATACCTTTAGTCACATTGTAATATCACCTTTAAACCGCATTGAAATATACTTTTAGTTGCATTGTAATATCACCTTTAATCCGCATTGTAATATCACCTTTCGTCGTATTGTAATATCACCTTTAGTCCACATTGTTATATACCTTTAGTCACATTTTAACATCACTTTTAATCCGCATTGTTATATCACCTTTAATTCACATTGTAATATACCTTTAGTCGCATTTTAATATCACCTTTAATCCGCATTGCTATATTACCTTTTATTCACATTGTAATATCAACTTTAATCCGCATTGTAATATCACCTTTAGTCGCACTGTAATTTATTTATTTATTAATTTTCGGGAAATCATCAGTTATCGATAATATCACCTTAAATCCGCAAAAATACAATCTGATTACGGTTTTTTGGTCAATTTAGAATAGCGCGCAAATTGCTGGCTGCGTGACAAACTTAACCACAAATCCCGTATCAGGTGAACAAAAAATTTGCCTTTTTCTAAAACTAAATATTTTTTTACACTATTCAAGTTACACTGAACACTTATACAAAAGTGTTATAATTTACCCACCTCAGAGAAAAGTTCCACGATGGACTGCGCTGCAAAAACCGCTGCTTTACTTTAGCAAACTTTGCTTTTCTGTGGAATGTCTAGTTATTTCAAGATGCGCTCTTCGGCGTTCAATGTACGACTGATGTTGCAGATAATTCAAAGCAATCTCGGACCCTCCTGTTGTTGCCTTCAGGTCGTCGAATTGGTACCCGCTTTTTATGTTAGGGCAAGTCTATATATTTGGATATCTTAGGCTCTTCAGCTTGTCCGCACTCTTTCGTTCTGTAGAATTGTGGTAAATCAGTTGAGCAATAACAATATTTTCTTTAAAAATGCAAACAATTTCAGGTGTCCTATTATAAAAGAAATAAAACCGGTAATTGACATAAATACAATCTAAATAGTTAATATTACTTTATGAGCATAAATTTCAGATGCTAATCATGTTTAGTTTGTACTCTAGCCTCATTTTGATCCTGTTAACTATAACAAACTAATTACATAACAAAGTTAGGAAGTTGACAATAAAGCGACAGAATGAATATAAGCGAGTTATAATAGTTGACTGTTAGGCAAAATCATATCGAGAAAGGTACATAATGTATAAAAGAGATTCTTCTGAAAATAATAGCTGTTAATTAAGTTGTCATAACAATTTCTTGTGTATATGAATTTAGTTTTTTTTTTTTTTAATTCATAATCTTCTTCAAGTACCTACAGCAAACTTATTCAGCACTATTTTAATTAAAAACTAATCAGCACTTTGTTTTTTATTCATTTATTTATTTAACAGAGCGGAGACTGTTTACATATAGTTCTCGTGAGCACTTAGGCCATAAGCCCATTGTGCCATCTTATATTTTATCTCATTCTTTTCACAGTCACAGGGGTCTCTTTTATAAATTTCAACAGGGTTGTCATTGGATATGAGGCTATTTCTTCTGGTGCCACAAAGTATCTTTCAAGGTCTGATCTCTCCTCTCCACTCCTCCTTGGTTCCCCGAAGGCCCCCCGACGGAAGAGTCTACCCCCCATTTGGTTCCCGGAAGAGTTCAAGAAAGGTGGCCTCAGCTCTCCTCTCCACTCCTCCTTGGTTCCCTTCGTATTAACCAATTTTATTGACCATTTCTTCAGGATAAAGTAAAAATGTACAGTTAAAAATATTGAAGAATGGTCGTAAGTGGAAAGGGAGGTGTTTAAACAGAAAAAAAATGTCGAACTTTGATAATAATTTATTGGAGACAAAGCGTCATATTGATAATAATAATGGAATAAAGTTGTTACATTGTAGTATTGATGGTATCATATGGATAAACTTGAAATATTAGAAATTATAAAGAGCTTTCATATTATCAATAAATACGGCCAACCAACATACACTTATCTTGTACATTCTACATTAAATAATCTCAATTATTATCAATCAGCACCACTGAACTAAAAAAAGGTAAATAAATGGTCAAATCATCTTGAATGATGAGGCCCATTTCTACCTCGGTGGCTTCGTCAACAAGCAAAATTGTCGCATTTGGGGCTCGGAAAACCCAAGAGTTATTGTTGAAAAGCCTCTTTATCCTCAACGTGTGATTGTTTGGTGCGGTTTATGGTCCGGCGGAGTCATTGGACCTTACTTTTTCGAAATGATGCTGGAGCAACAGTTACGGTGAATGGATTGCGCCATCGAGAGATGATTAATGATTTTTAATGGCCGGAATTGGATAGTATTGATCTGGACAACATTTACTTTCAACAAGACGGTGCTACGTGCCACACAAGCAACAAAACCATTGATCTTTTACGATTGAATATCAAAATAACACCTCTTATTGGAAAACCCTGTACATAAGTATCCATTGAAATTATGCTCATACTTGTATAAATATGCCTATGAGTATATTTAAGTATGTGGTATGCCTTTTAGTATGTGTGTATGCATATGAGTATGTTGACTGTGTTATATCTATCTGTCTATGTATTTTATGCCTTGGTATTGTAGTAACCTAACATGTTATACTTATATGTTTACTTTTTATATTGTGGCTTCTCGTTAAATGTGTGCTTTAGTGTTATTATTAATTATGCGAAATTAACCTGTCGAAAAGTTTATATTAATTTGTAATTTAATTTTAAGTAAGCTCTGAAGAAGGGAGCATTACTTACGAAACACTATGGGTTTAAAACTATAAATTATAAAATAAGAATTGATTCATTTTTATTTATTTAAAGGCGTAATTGTATATTTTTGAATGGAATATTTGATACTCGATAATAATGTAATGCAATAAATCTTTCTTATTTAAACTTGTAGAAAGATAGCGTAGAATAACTTTTGCAATTTAATTTTGTTGAGTGATAATATACATATAATTTACTGTTCGATCAGAAAACTTTTAATATTTTTTATTCTATTTTCAATTAAAGATTTACTGGAAAAATGAACAGAACAGAATCGTGCAAAATCAGCGTGCGTGGTGCCTAATTGGGGAGGGGTTGGGGGGAAGTTATCAGGCCCAAGGCCACAAACAGACGATTATAAAATGAATATTTAAATGAAGTTGATAATGCGCCCCGAGCGGCCATAATGCACTGGCGATGGCGACTAGTGGTAACGCGCCTGATTAGCAAACACAAACCTCGGCTTTAATTCCCATGGTTATAGCGTACTCCCCCATAAAGGAGGATAATCTATTCACGTCCTCCACTTGCTCTATATTTTTTTTTTATTTTTTTTTTTTTTTATAAATTTAATTTAGATTAAATTTGATAATATTATTATTAAGTTCTGCAAGTGTTTTAGTTTTTTATTATTGTGACAGCTGTTTCGGCTTACAAGGCCATTTTCAAACTGTGGTTAGTCCACATTGAGACGACGTTTTTATACTATTTCAAATGTAAATTTTGAAGGTGCATACATTGATTTATTACTGGTTACACCGATGACATGATCTATTGTCGGTTAAACCAATCTATGTTTTCCCCTCAGTAAATGGTAATGGGTTCTTAATTATTTACTAATGACTTTATTGCTATGAATTATTTGGGTGCATTATACTGCTTGGGTTTTGTGAAAATACTAAGAAGTGGTGAGTAAATTATTTTCCGTACTTTATTAATTAGTGTTAAATTTGGGTCATTCGTTCGTTTATTGATTTCTAATTGTTCAAGTAAATTTAATCTAATGCCCTTTTTTTCTATATGCAATGGTTTAGGACCCTTGTTGTTAAGTGGGGTATGATTATTCACCAAGAGATGTTCTGCGAATTTTGAGGATGTGTTTTTATTATTATAACATCGTATATGTTCTTGGAATCTAGTTGAGAATGCCCTCCCCGTTTGTCCGATGTAAGTGGCGTTACAATCGGCGTGGTCACATTTTAATTCATATATGCCACTGTTATTGAGTATAGGGATTTTACTTTTAGAGTTTTTAAGGCTTGTTCCTAAATTATTGTTTGTTCGAAAAGCTATATTTAAACCACATTTTTTAATTTCTTTTGCAATTTTTTCAGATATTGGGCCGAGGAATTCGAGACATGCAAATTTTTCTATATTTTTGTTATTTACCGGATATATTAAATTGATTTTATTTTTAAATTTCTTATTTTTTATTATTTTTTCAATGTTATTTGCCTCATAGCCTATATATTTACATAGAAACGTGCTTTAGGATGATTTGTTTGTGGGACCTGCAAGTACTCTAATGTTTGTTAATTACTTCATTGCATATTGTGGACGAAACATTCCGCACTAAGTGAATATTAAATCCAGTGATAAGTCTTACCAAGCAATCATCATCATTAGAAGTTCTTTATTTACCCACTCGAGTGATTTTTGGCATATCATGTCAAGTTTGCAAAAGCTATAATGTACCCAATTTAAAGAATCCCAATCTAAAAGTATGGGATAAACGGTAAAATTCAGTCTTTTCCATAGTAATGTTTTGAATAATTGTATTAACTAAATAATATGGTAAATGTATATATATGACACCAATTGCTCGAGTGGCTACAATTGCTTCGTGAAATTTTCCTAAAATAGCTATTTCTTACTTCACTCGTTATTAATTCATTAAATTGATTCCTCAACCTTTTTAAATCTTCAATTTATGCCAGGTTAACAGATAAAATTAATTGATTAAGCAGTTTTCTGGTATTTGATCAAAGTGATATATTTCTATAACAGTCTCCACTCGAAAATCATAGTTAGCCATCTCTTCACGGATCAGATTGGGTCACCTTTCTAATCCTCTCCCGGCAAACTTTAATGAGTAATCTTCCTTCTTTCCTCTCTTCACATTTCAGAAAGTGATCCTTCTCCCACCTAGCTTCTCGTAGATCACAGTTAGTTATTTCATCACAATTTGGAGTGAGCCTCCATTACCAGCCTCACATAAGACCACGGTAAGCTTGCAGATCAAAGTAAATGATCTTGCAGATCAAAGTAAGTCATCTCCCTCAGTGAGACCTAAGTTAGCTACCTTTTCCAGTCTCTCCATGTAGACCACGGTGAGTTATCTCCTCGCAGATCAAAGGAAGCCACCCCCTTCCAAGCCTTTCGCAGGTTAAAGATAGCTATCTCATCACGGATAAGTGTGAGCCACCTTTTCCAGTCTCTCCATGTAGACTACGGTGAGCCATCTCCTCGCAGATCAGAGAAAGCCACCCCCCTCCAAGCCTTTCGCAGGTCACAGATAGCTATCTCATCACGGATCAGTGTGAGCCACCTTTTCCAGTCTCTCCATGTAGACCACGGTGAGTTATCTCCTCGCAGATCAGAGAAAGCTCCCCCCTCCAAGCCTTTCGCAGGTCACAGATAGCTATTTCATCACGGATCAGTGTGAGCCACCTTTTCCAGTCTCTCCATGTAGACCACGGTGAGTTATCTCCTCGCAGATCAGAGAAAGCTCCCCCCTCCAAGCCTTTCGCAGGTCACAGATAGCTATCTCATCACGGATCAGTGTGAGCCACCATTTCCAGTCTCTCCATGTAGACCACGGTGAGTTATCTCCTCGCAGATCAGAGAAAGCTCCCCCCCTCCAAGCCTTTCGCAGGTCACAGATAGCTATCTCATCACGGATCAGTGTGAGCCACCATTTCCAGTCTCTCCATGTAGACCACGGTGAGTTATCTCCTCGCAGATCAGAGAAAGCTCCCCCCCTCCAAGCCTTTCGCAGGTCACAGATAGCTATCTCATCACGGATCAGTGTGAGCCACCATTTCCAGTCTCTCCATGTAGACCACGGTGAGTTATCTCCTCGCAGATCAGAGAAAGCTCCCCCCCTCCAAGCCTTTCGCAGGTCACAGATAGCTATCTCATCACGGATCAGTGTGAGCCACCATTTCCAGTCTCTCCATGTAGACCACGGTGAGTTATCTCCTCGCAGATCAGAGAAAGCTCCCCCCCTCCAAGCCTTTCGCAGGTCACAGATAGCTATCTCATCACGGATCAGTGTGAGCCACCATTTCCAGTCTCTCCATGTAGACCACGATGAGCCATCTCCTCGTAGATCAGAGAAAGCCACCCCCCTCCCAGACTTTTGCAGGTCACAGATAGCTATCTCATCACGGATCAAAGTGAGCCAACTTTTCCAGTCTCTCCGAACAGATAACAGTGAAACATCTCCTCGCAGATCAGAGTAAGAAATCTCCCTCCCAGCCTCTCCTAGCATATCGCACTGAGCCATCTGCCTCCTGCCGCTTTATAACGAAGCAATTAAAACTTGTTGCAGATTCGCACAACTTTGCTTACGGATATTTAAGACGTGATAAAATTAAAGAAAGCTTTCTCCGTCTACAAAGTTCCACGACAAAATAAAAATACCTCAAGCGGAACTCGCGCAATTAACTGAGTATTTTTTACGCTGGGAAATTAAAGGATGTTATAAGAAAACTAAGCAATTAGCATTCGGAATAAAAAAATGTTTTAGGCCCTTACGTAATTTGTTAAAATGTTTTATTTTTTATGTGAACCTTAATCAAAAGTTCACATAAGTTGTATAAATTTATTATTACTTGGGTAAATAAGTTTTTCTTTTTTTTAATGTAACTTTTACATTGAAATAACAATTTTTTTAAATTCGTAGATTCGTAAGGGTGATTTTCAGTCAGTGAAAAAATTTGTTTTTATTTTTTTTAATTTTATTTTTGTTTATTGCAGAAACAAACAGTACATAATTACATAGATGACAATAGTTACAAAATTATAAAAGTTAGTACAATAATTGGTACCAATGACATGTCGCTGACATATATGCATATGAGGTATATGATACATTTTTCGGTTAAGTTACATTATTTATTACATTATTTTTTATCCTTATAAAGGTGAGATATTTTTATAATTGCTTCTGGTTGAAAATAACAAATATGATTTCTAAGCTTTACTTGTATAATTGAATATTTAATCAACTCCATATTACATTTTTAAACAAACTGGAACATAGAATTACTTTATTATTAAATTACTAGTAGTTCTGAGAACAGTAGAATCGCAACGCCCATGCGCTCTGGCGGAATAAAATAGTACTATCAATCATGGCTTCCATCTTACCATCACAAAAACAAATTAACAGACAGACGAAATGCAAAGTGGTCTAGGCAAAATATGATAAAACAATAAGCACAAATTTTTTTTAAAATTAAAATAAAGTTTTCTGACTCGTTTTAAATATTTCGTTCATATATTTTGTTTATTATACTTATTCGACCTCTGGCCAACATGGCATTTCTTTAGTTCTAAAAATTTCACTACATGATTAATGTTCATAATAGGATTAAGTCACGGTAGTAAAGTTACAGTCACTGTGGAATTTGACAACATTAAATTTCTATTCATATCCCAACTGGACATAACTCAGTGAAAATGAACTCTAAAGTAAACACGCTCCCTACAAGTTAATTTAATAATTATATCATAATAAACATAATACTGCTTGGTTTATCTCTATTGGGGGTACTTTGGAGAGAATAGTGAAGCAACAATAATAATTCAACAAACTATACCCTTAATATCCTGTTATATACCACCCCCGGACAAAGCCTTTTAAGTACTACGCATTGTAACTCTACAATCACATGCTTACATCATTGAAACAATTCACACAGAGCACATCAATGTTATATAATATTAATAAGCAACAGTATTTATGCACGAAGAACAGATATAAAATTATGAGTCGATTAATATATTACCTGTTTGAAGGATATTATAGAAAATAAATAATTATAAGCAATAATTAGTCTCCTGAAATACCAATACAAATTGAAAATATCTCCCGAGTAAAAATAAATGCCGCCAACGAGAATTGAACCCGTGCCTTCTGATGTCCGGTCAGGTGCTCTGTAACCACTGAGCTATGTCGGCTTATTTCCAACCCGCCAAATGATTCAAAATGTACTAGTACCTCAATCAACGATTACTGCTTGTTATATTTTTTCCACCTGTAAACAAACAACTTTATTTTCGTAGGAAAGGCTTTGTTAGTGCTAAATTTCTCACTAGATGGCGTCGAGACACATAATATCTTCATTTACTGGTGAAATATTTTTGACTTGTCAAATATTATTATTTTTGAATGATAAACTAATGTTTATAAGACAAGGTTTTATAAAGGATAACAAATAATTATAAGCAATAATTAGTCTCCTGAAATACTGAAATACACCAATAAATAAAGATAGCACCTGACCGGACATCATAAGGCACGGGTTCAATTCCCGCTTTGTCGGCATTTATTTTTACTCGGGAGATATTTTCAATTTGTATTGGTATTTCAGGAGACTAATTATTGCTTTTAATTTTTTTTCTTTATTCATAACAATTAATTTGAATACAGTTTTTTACATGCTTTTCGACTACCACACTAGACACATGTCCGTATTATGGAAGTCGAAATTTGTGTATAATTATATGTATAAATGCAATACATGATTAATTTGTTAATATATTATTTTTGAAATGTAATGTATTTGTGAAATAGGTAAAATAAGAAAGAGATGAAAATAAAGATAAATTAATTAATTATTTTAAAAAGAAATTTTAAACATAATTTAAATGAAAAGAAAAGAATAATAAAGCAAATGAACTTAATTTAATCATGGCAGGCATTCTTTAAAATAGTTCCTTCCCTTCATAAATAACCAATTCTGAATATATAATATTAGGTAGATTGAATCTTGTAAAAATAAAGATACAAATAAAAATAAGGTAGGATACAAATAAAAATAAAAGATAATGTTAGGAATAATAGAAATAAAAACAAGAATAATCGCATCAGCGTAATATAAAGTTTTTGTTGAATGTTAATTTAGAGATAAAATTTTTACTCGAGAAATATGAAAAAATAAGAACCGTTTTAAGATGTAGGGCATTCTTTATAATATTTCCTTCCCTGAGCAAATAACCAGTTCTGTACACTAAGGCATAAAGATCATCAGTTTTCGATGTCTTAATATCAATACTCAGTAAGTTGAACATTTTATGCGCTATATAAGAGAACTGTCGCTGGGCGAAGACTGTTTTTGTTGGAGGAATTTTACATTTTTGGTGTGATGAATAGCGGGTGCAAATATTTTGTTGAGTATTGCGTGTTAAATCATTTTTCCTTATGTGTATGAGAATTGTCTTAACGTATAATTGTCTAGTGTCTAGGATTGCGATTTTTTTTAAAGTGGGTCTGAATTGTGAGATGGGTGACATTTTAATATCATTCTTAGTAGCAGTTTTTGAATTAAGATCATGGGATAAATAATTGAAGCTGCAAAGCCTTCCCATCCCACGAAACCGTATGTAGCTATTGATTGGAAAAGGGCAAAATATATGCATCTCATTGTTTGAAGGTTCAGGATTGATCTGAGAGAGAGAAATATATAACACAATTTACGGTGTCTTTTTGTTGTGAAATTGACATGATCCTCCCAACGCAGTAACTATTATTATTTGTTATCCTTTATGCTGTGCATAAAACCTTGTCTTATAAACATTAGTTTATCAATAAAAAATAAGGATATTATAGTTTGAAATTGTATGCCAAAACCTATTGTCGGACTCCATATATAAAGAAAAAGGATATGAAAAACACACAACACCATATTAAGTAAAAAATTCCTAAAATTACTAATAAAGACGGTCAACGAACATTCAATTATCTTGTACGTTATAAATTTAATAAGGTGCCAATGGATGCAAAAAGTGAATCAAACTGCACCACTGTGCAAAATTATTTATATTGATATATAGGTACATATAAGTTGAATTAAATCCATTGATTGAATGCGTGTAATTGTTTACATATGCCAATAACGATCATGTCAGTGTCAGTATGTTATGTGCTTATGAGTATGTGTTTATTGACTGTCTGTCTATGTATATTGACTGTCTGTCTATGTATATTGACCGTCTGAAAAGCAAACAAAAAAAAAACACTTCTCAAAAGTTATAATGATTTTCATTCCCTTCAATAGCTCCTTTAATAAAATATATTATTTTTAAAGGCATATTCTTTTTCTTATAGAATGTTTCTTTTGAAATGCTTTTCATAGTTTTGCCCTTTGATCTGTTACATTTTATAGACTGGTCGGTGGCTGAGTTGGCAACGCATCGGGTGCTCACCATGCCTCAAAGTCCTCCATCACGACATAAGCAACATTTCCGCTTAGTGTGATGGTGGTAAAAGGTTTTCAAACACAATGTAAAATATTTTAAAATCTGATGAATACGTAACGCGGGGATGTTTGTCTTTCTTTTTAAAATAAATATAAAATAAAATTATTAATGAAGCAGAGTAGCGCGGGGACGTTCAGCATGGATGGAGTATTTAAAAAAATATATTTATACTGTTCTTTCAGATCCAGAAAATAACTACTGCTAGACGATGAATTTTTATCGCTATTTGCAGGCGTCCGCAGGCCATTATTAAAATTCCTTGACACGGTCTAACCTTTTAAATGCACACAAGTTTTGCTTAGTAAATACTTATCTTCTTTTATGTGGGAAAATATAAAATAAGCTAAAGAACAAAGTTGTGAAGTACCTGGTTTGTACGTTACAAGGCTTAGTAACAAAACGATTTTTTTATTGTTAACTATCTATTCCATTTGATTCTTATTTTTTCTTGTCTATCATCCGTGCGATACTGAGAGTATGAGAGGTAGTAAAAGCCCTTTGGGCGTATAAAAGAGTAATAATTAAAACAATAATTTAGGGTAAGTTCGACTGTGTTTGCCCGCAACTAGGTAGTAATTGCCCACCCTAAAATTGAATGTTCTTTTCTCGCCGTTCATAACCAACCGAAATCTTTAATTTTATCTGTATTAGTTTAATGTAAATCGACAAACTGCTATATCACTAACATGCGCCACTTAACCGACATTTCGTTTTTCATTCTACTTCAGATCATAATTCTCTGCAACAACTCAAAAATTCAGTCCGTTTGACAGCATAGATCCTGGATTGAAAAATTCGAATCTAAGCTTTTTATTTTATTTGTGCCCATTAGAATGTTGAATTTTTCACAAATACCACTATACTAAGATTTTTGTATTGATTTCACTTCAGATCATAATAACGAATCGAAAATTTCAGACCGTTCAGTGCCGTAGACCCTGAGAAAACGGTTTTCAAAGTTTGAACCCAAGCCTTATATTTATACCCGTAAGAATGTTGATTTTTCCATTAGACTGTAATTTTTAGTACTAACTGAAAATGCAGTCCGTTTGACGGCATAGAACCGGAAAAAACAGCTTAAATAGGTCAAACCCAAGCCTCGCATTTATGCCCGTAAGAATGATTTTTTTTCCACAAATGCCACATTACTGAGATTTGGTTATTGATTCCATTTGAGACCACAACTCTAAGTACCAATTTCATCCGCTCGGCGCTATAGATCCTGAGAAAGCGGCTTTCAAAGTTCTAACCCAAGCGTTGCATTTCTACCACACCAGTAAAAGTGAAATAAGAATATGTGTTCTTATAAATCTTGGAGTTATTTCTTACTTTATAGTTTACATATTTTTATTGATTATAAAAACAATATGAATGAGGGTGCACCATCTTCAGGTTGTTTTTATCAAATCTGGGATTTGTGAAAACGAAAATCATTTGGGAAATCACTGTCATTATTGTGGGAATCCCCTTTAACAAGTGGGAAATCACTGTCATTATTATGGGAATCACCATGAACAAGTTAGCAATAACTGTAATTATTGTGGGAATCACCATGACCAAGTGCGCAATCACTCTTATATTAAGGTATATTTATTTGTTAATCTTTAAAAATAATCTTTTAAAAAGTAATTAATTTTGTTTAGGTGTAATACAATTGTGATTTATTAGATATTATATAATCACGATTATTGTTTTGGTCGTGGAAATCTCAAATCATATAATTATGATGTAATAAAGTCAGTAGGAGGATTTGAAAGGTAATTAAATTTAATGTTCGCTATTTATTTTTTGGAACAATCAAAACATGTCTAAATTTCGTTCAGCGATCAATCATCAACACGTAAATTATTTTCATTAGGGCCTCCTGCGTGGGGTTAAAGTTTAAAAAACTTTTTTGCCCAAGCCGATTATTCAATCCTCTCGATTTCGAATATCTCGATCGATATAGGAAATGTATTGTTCTGCCACGTAGGTTCTAATTCGAGTTCATGGCCATTATGCCTGTTAGAATACTGTTACCGTATCTACACTATATACATGTTTAAACTAATTCTAATACATTCTACGTAAATCTAACTGTTGTTTTTCTGATTGCAGGCCAGTCCCATGACCAGTCGCACGTGCTGTTCCGTCTGGGCGCGCGCGTGTCGGGCGCAGTGCGCGCCGCCGCGGAGGGCGCGGGTGACGCGGGCGGCGTGCTGGGCGTGCAGGGCGCGCACGGCGTGCTGGACATGTTCACGGCACCGGGGGTGGCGCAGGGCGCGGGCCGTACGGATGCAGACTTCTCGGTGGACGGGAACCACTCCAAGGTAAAATTTTTATGTTATCTAAACAGGTACACAGATTTAATTGAAAGAAAATAAAAGATAAAATGATTGTCCCTTTCCCAGAATAGGTACCTAATAATGCTGATTTATTTGAAATCTCTTGAAATTATTAGTCATCCTGTTAAAAACAGGACTGCAAGCCGCTTCCTGGTAAAATGTTGGTAGTGATAATATCGGAACACGTGTTCTTCCACCTGCGTTGGTTTTAATAATATATGAACACGTGTTCGGACATTGTGACAAAACATTGGTATTTAACTTATATTTTATCAAGATCCCTATCAGTTAATGGCCCACAATCCTGTTTTTGACAGGAATACAAATAATTTAAAGAGATTTTCAACAAATTAAAAAAAAATTTGTAACAGAAAGTTTTCTCCGTGTATACTGTTGAAAAATGACCCATAAAAACGTTTCGAATCAAAAAGTTGAGCAGTATTTTATACAAATGGAATATACAAGATCAAAATTTTATTAAATTGACAAAATCAAGGGAAATATTTCATTTTATTTAAAAAAATTGAAAAAGATTATAACAAACAAATATTCTTACATACGGAGCAATAATTTTTGTAACTCAATAGAATCTCATAACTGCAGTAAGCCCAGACTGGCATAGACGTCTTCTCTTGCAAATATATATGTCAAATTGAGAGAGATAAGAAAAGAGCTGCTAGTTGAAACATTATTATAGCGTTGCTAGATTAAAAAAAAATCGCAATCACTCACAATTATAGTGACTCGGTTGCCAATTTTTAAGAATTTTGTATAAATGCCAAAAAAATATTTAATTATTATTCAAAACCATGTAGACAACATAAATAGAAAGTAAATTTCGCGATTTTTTTAAAAACACCAAAAAAACTGTAAAAAGTTAAGTTAGTCTTAAAGAAATGTATTGTTGAATCTAACACCACCGGGTGCTTGGCAAAAATGCAGATATGTTAATCGTATTTCCAATTTTTTGAAAAAATAAGCTAAAAACATAATTTTGATGCGAATTACTAAAATGTGTACTTGGCAAAAACCTGGCTTTAAAATAACATTAAAAAATTTCAAGCAGAGCCGCTCTAATTCGTGTTATTATTATTTTTTCGACGTTGGACAACGTGAAACCGTCATAGAAAACTTCGAAGGTTAGAAAACTAGAACAAAGAGAAAATATAAAATTTTGTACCAAACCAGTAGATAAGTAGTTATCTAAATGTTCATTATAAATGCTATTTATTCGATACCCAGCCACTCTTAGCTCGTACCACCAGCCAGTATGTAACCAGCCATATACTGCCTTATTCATACACCCATTCGAGAGGGTGGGAGATGTATATAGTTAATTAGGTATTCCCCACTAAGGGAATAACTAATCCACTCCTACAGCTTTCTAGTTCTCACCGAACCTTCTACAGTGAAAAAAATCTATCATTATTAATGCCATTGATGGCCCACAAAGGTTCTTGACTTCAGATTCTAATGCTTCCATGTAAATTTAACCAGTCAAATTCAAATAGAAAATAGGTACACGTGTACGTATTTTAGATTGAAAACTATAAAAATAGTCTCAAATCGAATATCTAAGTAGGTTCCTACTTACCAATTATTGTTGTATTACTTTCCTCCCAAGGGTCCTGGGTTCGAGCCCTAGATACGACCGTATCTTTTTCTGATTTTTCTGTTTCAGATCTTCGTTTGAGAATCGTTAATATTGTCTTCATTATTGAAATATTTATTTTGAAACCTTTATTACTAAGTTAATGTATGTCTTATTTTAATAAGTTTGGTAATCAAAAAACCACTCGTTATGTTTTAATCTGTTTTATTTTTTTATTCTTTCCCTCGTTTTTTTTTTAATTCTTTTCTTTTCTTCTCTTTTTTAATCTTTAGCTGTGCAAAATTTCTCCTAGTTGGACAGGCAAAGAATTTTACAAACGAGTTTAATAACCTGAACTAAGTAAAACAGTACAAATGAACGAAGAGTACATACAAATTTACTACACTTCAATAGACCAATGAAAAATTGCACAAAAACATACATGTATCTAATATGATTTCTGAACATTGGTTTTCTTAACATCCAAAGATGGACCTGAATCAGAGACTTAACTCTCATAATACATACATCAGTATCTAATATGATTTATGAACATTGGTTTTCTGAAAATCCAAGGATGAACCTGACCCTGGGACTTGAAGAACTCTCACAAAATTCTCTACATCTGAATTTCGCAGTTTCACAGACTTTTAAAACCTTACTCGGATATCTAACGATTATTTCTTTTAAATAATACTTCGTTGAGCTCCATTCAAAATTCACCTCCCTCGTTTCCATCTTCAGTGATATTGAATTAGATTATAATAGTCTTGATTTGCAGTGGATCTTCAATTCCTTCGGCATAGAGACGTTTGAAGAGCCTGGATACTTACTTATAAGATTGATGTGTTAATTTTGATTGGCTCTAAATCTTGTCAGTATTCGTGCGCCTATATCCTATGTCAAAACAGAATATGAGAATATTCTTATGTATGACACGTGTTCTTCTTTATTCCTTCGAACTTTTTGATGTTTTCATTTAGAGTCGATCCTCCCACACGTGTCACCCATCTAGAGCAACCTTTTAAGGAGAAAAACAGGCACCAGTTTCATTCAAACTTTCAGAAGAAATTGGAAAAAGATGTAAAAAATAATATCAAAACTTCGATTACTTTTATAAGCGCGACAAATTTATGCAAACAGTTACGGAATGTCTTTATTTTTCTTCGATATATGGATACGTGATTTTGTATTTCCCTTAGGCCGATGTCTTCTTTGGGGATGCTGTGTGGAAGGTCTTTTTGTGGAAAGGAAAGAGTGAACCTGGGTCTTGAAGAGACCCATTTTGTAGAAGGAACGAAACACAGGAACCGGGAAACCATTCCACAGCTGAGCTGTTGAACTAAAGAACAAAGAGTGGTAGAAACGACTCGTTCTCATGTAACAGAGTTCAACTGTGTATAAATGTTGGGCGTGTTGTGTATTTCCCGAATTTGCACCGGTGTCCTAGAATCATCGTCGCTAGTTCTTCGGAGCATCTTAATAGATATTAATAACACGATGACCTAATTGCAATCAGTTTCTTAGTAAAGGAGAATCTTTCAAACGGAAGAATACTAAAATAAACAACGTTGCCATAACCAAAAGGTTACACAGGTAATTATTATGTAACTCCTAGTTGAAAGAAGAACAGGCAATCCCAATATCGCCCATATGTGAAACCAAATTCGAAACGTGATTGAAATTTTGGTAGATATGTTTTGTGGTTTGATCATCAATATCAAAGTATTTCACAACCATTCCTTTTTTCTATTTCTTTATCATTTTCCATCCTCTACCCAATTTCAGTCAACCTTAGACTTGTGACATTTCAAATAATAAAACGAATCAAAACGTGAGATAAGAATGTGGACTTTATTTTCAAAACAAATTTTTCGAATTCTAGTGTTCATACGACCACTCGGATTAGAATTTTGAAACGAAACGAAATACATCAAATTTCACGATCAAAAAAATGAACTTACATTAGTTGGTTGGGATATCACCATGTAAATAAAACATAAAAATATCATTGTAAGTACCTTCTATAGCTATTAGCACGGAACAAATACGTCTTTAAATTTTATATTTGTTTATAGCAGATCTGTGAACTATTAGCACGGAACAAATACGTCTTCAAATTTTGTTTTTGTTCATACTAAATCTGTGAACTATAAGCACGGAACACACACGGCTTACAATTGAATATTTGTACTTACTATATTTGTAAACGTATGTAGCTATGAGTTAGGAATTAATATAATTTAAAATTCTGTATTTATCCATTCGAATGCTTTTACCGAAGATTAATAATTGTTTATAAACGGGCTCCTAAAGATGCCAATAAATCTAAAAAGTATTGGAAATGTTCCTTTTGTTAAGCCAGCGCGTTGTAATAATCCCTGCGTTTAGAACTTTCTGGAACTTAGTGGAGAGTGTTCCAGTTGCGGGAATAATGGACGTCATTGACTGCTGAAGTTCGGCTCCACGGGAACTTTCCTTTCGGTACCGGAGCCTTTACAAAACTTTTCAGCGGAATGAAGTGTTTCAAGGTTTCTGTACTATTTATTGAGAACTTAAGCCACTCATAATATATTATGTTGACAGAACTTCCTGTAAACCCACTATGTATTTTTGAATTTTTTTATTTTAACATGAGCCATTAACATAAGTATTAAGTTACAAGTATGAAGTGTAAAAAATATGAATAAGTATAAAATAGTTTAAAAAAAGGTGTACACGTAAAAGAATTACCAATGACGAATGTTGCTTATTTATTAATAATCTTAAACTAATCTAAAACTTAACAAAATAATTGATAGGTTTCCTAAAATGTATTATGTCGATGTCGAAACACATTTAGTAAAATACGAATGTATTAAAAAGATGTCGGAACACATTTAGTAAAACACTAATGTATTAACACATTTTCGGAACATATTTAGTAAAATACGAATGTTTTAACATGGTGTTGGAACAAATTTAGTAATATACGAATGTATTATCACGATGTCGGAACACATTTAGTAATATACGAATTTATTATCACGATGTCGGAACACATTTAGTATAATACGAATGTATTATCATGATGTGTATACACATATATAAAAATACACATGTGCATAAAAATCCTAATATTTCCGCATTTCTTCTTTGCATATTTTCAAGGAAAATGCAGGTGCGTGAACATGTGCTCCGAAGATATGGGGAATGTATTTAAAGTTTATCAGGAAATGGATTACAATCCCGTTTTAAACCGGATTAAAAATAATCAGAAGAAAATCTTAATAAATGAGCAGTGCTCAATTTTCTGTATAAGTACAAAAAGTATTAAATAATAAATATTTATGTATAAAGGTAGGTATAAAAAGTATCAGAAAATATATTATTTTAAACAATAATATACAATATAATAATAATAAAAAGTAACATTATATCAACAATACTAATCAAAAATACAATTATTTGCCGATGATGCCAAACTGTTAAAAGCCATAGATAATCTAAATGACTTCATCATATTGGACGGCTTCCGTGGTCGTGGTCGTGGTGGGTTCAAATCCCGGCGTGCGCAAGTAAATTTGATTTCATTATTTTGTGTTATTTCACAATTTACTCGTTTAAAATAATATAAAGTATACCTATTAGTGGCACGTTCCAGAGTGGAATATATTATCAGTATCGCCCTGGTGTACGACCATCATTCAGAATTGAAATATCGCGTAATCGCTTGTAATTGATTTGGCCGTGTTTGATGACCAGATTTGAATACCTAGGTCATTCCCCACCTTTCTCTTCACCATCTCCTTCTTCTCCCCAATACCTTCAGTCCACAGTATATCCCAATAAGAGATCCCATAGTTTCACTGGCTCCAGACGATTCGAGGCAGTTGGGACTCTTGTGGGACTTTTATTATACTTTAAAAAAACGTATATGAACATGTGAAAAACAAGACTAGACACCTGTACTTGAAACGAGAGTTCTTGCAGCCCGGAGATAGTAAAACTATGTGATCTCCAATTTAGTAATGGATGTTATTACGTCATATTAAACTTCTCCTACAGAATACTACCGCTTTTATTTTGGAAGATATGTTTATTGTTTATTGCGGTATTTTAAGTAGGTACATAGTTATCTATGTCCTAATACAATTCTTATATAATTATAGTAACACATTTAAAATGAATCAATCACATATTTTCGTAATTTAATTTTAAATGTTTTTATGTTTTCTTCTGATTTTATTTCTTCTGGTAGCTCTCCAAATATCTTCAACGCTCCGTACATCAATGACTTTTGACTCATGTGTTTTTTTCCTGAAGGGGAGTCTCAATTCATTTCTTTTCCTCGTCTCATGTGTGAGTTTGTTCTGTAGTTTATCAATTTTTCTTAGGAATTCACTAGACGTATGGCCATTGATTATCTTGTAGATTAAAATATGGTATTAAAGTAAATAATTTGTTTAAATGACAAGATATTTAACTCCTTCAACATGTTTTTAATTTTTGTGTATCCATTTTTCTTCAATATGGTTCTCATTGCTCTATTTTGTGGAATTGTCATTTGTTTCATTAAACCGTCGTTGGATAAGAAAAGAATGCCGCTACAGTACTACTGTGGACTAACCACAGTTTGAAAATGGCCTTGTAAGCCGAAACAGCTGTCACAATAATAAAAAACTAAAACACTTGCAGAACTTAATAATAATATTATCAAATTTAATCTAAATTAAATTTATAAAAAAATTAAATGGAGTTCTACGAATTAAACACAAAAACAATAAATAAAACAATAAAAAAAAAGCCGCTACAGTAATTTATGTACTGAAAATAATTTTAATAAGTAGAAGATTTTAACAAAGAAAGAAGTGGATTAAAACTCGCGTGAAACTGAATTATTTAATAAGATCGCATTTAACATGCATTCAACGAATAAACTTTTACTGTTCGTTTCTATTCAAAAGCTCAGAGAAAATCAGAGAGGAACTGTTCAACTCAATGAATGTAAAATCAAGCTGAAAAGCCCCGAGTTCCGTGCAGAGCTGAATGTGGGTTTCAGTCAATGACGGAAATATTCGTCATATAATAAATAACAGTCTCTTTTAACATTTTCCATAAGGCCATGTAACACGGCAATCATCCCCCCAACGTTTCTGTCTTCTGATTCCCTGCTACCAGTTACAAGTTACTACACTGAGAAAAATGACTGTTGCTAATTTTTAAATATCAAAAATTCATAATAAAACCTTACAAATGAATTAACAGGTTTAAACTGGTCATTTCAAATATATTGTTGTGATATCTGAACCCGTGTGCAATACAATCAAGGTAAATCGATAAAACATTCTTATTGTCACGTGGAAAATTCCTCAATTCAGAGGGTTGACTGCCAATGGTTTTCTTGCGGAACTGTGGAAATGTGGTATTGCAAAACTGAGGAACTCCGGATGACGTCACATGCGTCTGGTATCAAAGCTGAGTCTCAAGTCATACAGAGTAGAGTGCTTACTCCTCTGTAAGGGTGTCAACGACATTAAGGAGGTGGAATCTTTATCATCTTTCATTTAATACCTAGTTCTTTTAAGAAAAATGCATGAACGACATTTTTTTAAAACCAAAAGTTCTAGCAAAATGTAGTTTTGATACTGGCGCTTTTATTTGTATGTTTAAGTATTACACAATAAAGGCCATTAAAGTATATTTTATTCATGAATTTAAAGACAGATTTAGAATTTTTTTGAGAGTTAAAAGTAATTTTTAGAAAAGATCTTCACGAACCTACTATGTTAATATAACGAAATATAAAATTAAAACGTTGTTTTATATTATACGTTGTTTATTATTTCATATTTTTTCCCCACAACATATAATATAAATATATATATTTTTTTCTTTTTATTTTAATATATTTTTTTTTTTTTAATTTAAAATCGATGTTTTTAGTTTAAATTTACCTTAAACTTATGTTTTTTTTCTTCACTAACATTATACAGGGTTTTCCAATAAGAGGTGTTATTTTAAATAGCCAGCTATTTTGGTAGATGTTACTTTTGAAGCTGTCATTTTTTGACATTTGACAAGAAGAAACTACGCCATTAATAAAAATGGAACGATACACGCTTCAACAACGCAATGAAATTATTAAAATTCACTTGAGTGAATCAAATGCAAATCATCTTGAGTGATGAGACCCATTTCCACCTCGGTGGCTTCGTCAACAAGCAAAATTGTCGCATCTGGGGCTCGGAAAACCCAAGAGTTATTGTTGAAAAGTCTCTCTATCTTCAACTTGTGACTTTTTGGTGCGGTTTATGGTCCGGCGGAGTCATTGGACCTTACTTTTTCGAAAATGAGGCTGGAGCAACAGTTATGGCGAATGGATTGCGCTATCGAGAGATGATTAATGATTTTTTTATGGCTGGAATTGGATGGTATTAATCTGAACAACGTTTATTTTCAACAAGATGGCGCTACGTGCCACACAAGCATGGAAACCATTGATCTTTGAAGATTGAATATCAAAATAACACCTCTTATTGGAAAACCCTGTAGATATTTTCTTTAATAGTATTTTTTTTTAATTTTTTGTAGTACAAAATGCAGGCCTGAGTACGGGTAAGCCACTCAGTGAGGCCACCATTACTGGATTGTACTATGAAATGTAAAATATTGTATCAAAAATAAAACTTATTAACACCATCAAAGTGCGACTTATTAAGACCATTAACATGTTTTTTTATCCTTGAATTTATTTATGTTTCTATAATAATATAAGGCTGATGTAAATAGAAAGAAGAAGAAAAAGAAAAGAAACGTTGGGAGGTTATTCAGATATAGTCGCAAAAAGTTACTGAAGTCATTTCAAGCAATAAAATTATTTATTTATTCTTTCCTTTTGATATGGGGCTTTTACAGTCGGTATTTTAAAATTCCTACAATTTTTTACGTAATGGTTGATCAATGCTTCATAAATTCTACAAATTTGAAATCCAGTGTTTTTTCAAGGGTCTGCGCTAGAGTTGCAAATAGATTGTTCCGGAGATTTCGCGACATAACGAACATGGGTGGTGTGTTGATCCTGGTACGCCACATATACCTATAAATATACCAAATATACCTATACGTATACCTATTATACTATACAAAGAGAGTTAGCCCCCAACTCGGCCATCGGAAGAAAGAAATCCCCGTCGTCTTATTGTATAAAGGAAACAGTGGTTAAAAAGAGCAGGTATTATTTGCCTTGTACAAACAGAATGGACAGCTTTACTGTGTGTCTAAGTGTTTCTCTATAGATGTTGTTGGAAGTTGATGTGTTTATTGGTTCTGTTTTGTTGGGAGGATTAACTGCTCAATTAGACGCGTGTGTCTTAAACTGTTCATTGTTCAGGTGATCCCTGTTTATTAATTACACGTGGGGTAATAAATTCTTCTCTATTGAAAACGGTTTAGAAAGATCTATAAATAATAGCGATGAATTTGTTTAAATGACTTCATCATTTTATGAAGTGTATTTTATTTTATGTCACTCAAAACTATTCATTTTTGTAATATGCATTTAAAATTTGAAATTTTATTAAAAATCTTACAATAAATAAATAAATTTAAAAAAAAATGTATTCAACGAATAGACTGAAACTGTTGATTTCCATTCAAAATCTCAACGAAAATCAGAGAGCAACTGTTCAACTTAATGAATGTAAAATCAATCAACAAAATACCGAAAAAAAACCATCACTGCCTAAACTGGTTGTAGAGTATCGTCCACACTGTGAATTTTCTCTCATCTTTAAAAGAACTACACCTATCACGTTATAGTATTATTAATCTTTTTTTTCTCTATATTCAATACTAACAACTTTTCAACGTGTTTTAACAACAATATTTTTTTTAATTCCAATAATGGTTAGTTTATTCTTAAGAAAAAACGTATCTTTATTTATTTATTTTGTAAGAAACAAACAGCTTTTATATAATATACGAGATAAATATACAAGTTAACGGAAGTCAAGTCACAGAAGTTTCTTATGTTAAAGTGCATTAGAAATGAAGTTTTAGTATCTTAAAATTAATTTGGTGTTAAAGGAAGGGGAGAGGAAGAGGAAAATAGGAAGAGGATAGGAGATGCTGCCGATACATTCCATGCTCTCATATTAATAATCCATCGTACGCATTACTTCAAATCGATATTTCTATAGGTTATTACCAAAAATGTCAATGCTGTAAAATTTTGTGTTATATTGTGCACATATACGAGGAATTGGGGAATTTTTTCGAATGTTTGTTCTACACAAGGGTAGATAAAATAAATCAGATTGTCGGGTTGATCTAGACGGAATATGAAGATTTATTAAATTGGTAAGTTCTGGTGAGTCCAGACAATTATTTAGGATTTTAAATAATAAGATTTGATCAAAAATTAGACGTCGTGTTTGGAGGGAGTTAAAATTATGAAATTTAATGGATTCGGTATAATTCATATGATGATTCTTAATTTAATTACAAGATAATGCGTAAATATATTTCATAAACAATTTAATATACATATTTTTTTTATTTATTAATTTCATATCCCGTAATATGTGTAACTTTTTTATCGGTATCGTGCAAATTTATCTAAAAGGATACACTCTTGAAAAGTACAAAAATAGAACCTGAAAAACCTAATGATTTGAGATTTGAACAGGCGACCTCCTGATTGTTAGTCGAGATCCAAATCCCTCGATCGCGGAGGCCGTCTACTATCCCTCGATCGCGGAGGCCGTCTACGATGCCTCGATCGCGGAGGCCGTCTACTGAAAGATTTAATTAATGCAGGTTTCTCAGGCTCTATGATGCAGAACGGACTGAAATTTTACACACGTACTATGAATTATGATCTGAAGTAGAATCATTTACAATATCTCAATAATGTTGCATTTTGGAAAAAATGTTCAGTCCCATTGGCACAAATACAAAACTCGGGTTCAAACTTTCAATGTCGTTTTCTCATGCTCTATAATGGCGAAACGAATGGAATTTTGAACACGTTTAAATTTGGTCTGAAGTGGAATAAACAGCAATATCTCAATTCAAAAGCATTTTCGTAAAATACTAATCTGTGTTACGGGCACAAATGCAAGACTTGGGTTCTAACTTTTAGTGCCGTTTTATAAAATGTTATACTCGAATAGATATAATATCTAAATACCTAGTTACAGTAGCTACCAAAAACTGCTCCATAACTGAACTGCTTTTGAACCGATGTGCAATGAAACAAACGCCAATACTCTGTAGTAGTTTTTATGGCAGCGAGCCTCCCAAAAACGAACCTAATGAAACCTTTTTCAGTGTATCTTATCTCTTAAGGAATATTTTCAATAATGGTATTGTACAGAAGAGAACAGAACACAGAACATTGCGCAAAATTGTATGAAGTAAAGTTTGGAGCACCCACTTAACCCTTCGCCGCCCACGCGCGACTTTTTACACCAAAGGCAACGAGCAGACTCGACGTCGCGTCGTTGTATTTTATTGCGCAAAATAATACAGTGCGATATCACGTCTCTAGAACGTTCTTCTCAAAGCTGTGACATCTGGAGTCACGCGGCAGAAGCAAGCAAAACTCCTACAATTACTTTTTTACATAATTATGGAAACCAGTAGTTTTTCGGCTGAGTTTGTAAGCTGGCAAAAGTCAGAAGGTCTAGCACTGATGATCGATAAAATCCTATAGCAATACGATTTACGACTTGACGAAATCCGTCATCTATGGTTTGTTAGCGATATCTCAGAATATGATTCCGACATACGGTAGTTGCCTCTACTTTTAGCGCGGCTTTCATTATTTTGTTAGAACAGTGTTAGAAACTCGTGTAATCTAGAAACTCGTTCCCTTTAAAATATACAATATGGAACTGTAGTAAAAAGAAATATAGTATTATTTGACTTTATATCGGTGTTCAAAGCATTGTATATTTTAGTAGCGATAAAGCAGATTTATTGTAATTGAGTAAATGTGGTTCTAGTTTTAAGGACTACGCATATCAGGTCTGATGAAAAGCAGGTTTAAATGCTAATTTAATTTAATACGAAAAACTTTTTATCTAGCATCTAAAAGTCAGTCTCTTGTTTTGATAAGAGTTTCAGAATCTAAAAATCTTTTGAATTGGTCACAAATATGGATACTTTTTTTTTAAATTTTAATAATGCATGGTGAAGCGTGATTGCTAAATACTATTCAAGGTTAGGTAGCTACTGTTAGATAATGCGTTTCCACGGAATCGAACCGCATATAGAAATGTAATATATATTCAAGAATGCCTGGCTAGCTCAAGCAGGTACCGTGTTTTTAGTTCGTTTGAGTTAAGAGAGATCAGACGCCTTCTAGGAGGGGACAAAACAACGGGATTTCTGGAAATAAAACACTATTATTGTGGTGCTTTTAAATGCCTTCAAAAAGACCTATATTACAGCACTGGAATCTACGCGTAGGAAAAGCTTAAATCTCTTTGTGGATGGTTAAAAGAATGAAAAAATGATGTTAAATTAATAAGAAGAAAGCAGAGGCAGAAATTAATAAAATAAAGCATGAAAAGATACCGCAGGTAGTTTTGTAGACGTCCAGGGGGCAGGCAGTAGAAAAAATGAATCGAAATATACTAGTAATTAATTGACAAACACTTTCAACACACTGTGTAGCAAAGCAAGTCTCAAATTCAAAGCCGAGAGCGTAACACCCTCTCGTTGCAAGCGCTAAAACCAAAGAGCCGGTGTCTCTTCCAAGCCGAGCTGAGGACCGCTCGTTGCCCCCGCCTCTCCCGATAATGGTCAACGCCCCCAAGGGGTTACCATATGAAAGAATTTAAAAAACACAAAGTACCTGATTTTAAGAAAATATTACGGGGTTGAATGTTTTAATTTTAAAAAAGTTCGTTTCATAACACTGGCGGTGGGCAGACATTAGAGTACTAGGTACATTAGACCGATTGGACCCGTTCTAGTAGCAGTGGTAGAGATATTCATATTTTTGTCACTCCTAGACACACTAATCCATAGATTCCTACCCAACCCTCGTAACTTTTACCTTCCCAGAACTTACTTTCCGTAAAGACTCTTCACACAGCATCCCAAAGAAAATGAAATAGGTCCTGCGGGAAATTATTTTCTTCAGGGTCTCCTGTGTGGGGTATATGTAAAAAAAAATTCCCCCTCATTTATTTTGGGTCTCTGCGCACAACCCCACATTACCCAACCGAATATGCCCATAATTATTGTCGATTTCGAAGAGCAAAATAATCTATAATAATAATAAAACCACTACAATTAGTACAAAATCATATTATCAAGGTTATTTATAATAAAAAGAGGACATTTTCGACTAATCAATTGTACAAGGAATCTCAAATATTCAACTTCCGTAAACTATTTTTACTTCAAAGCCTGAATATGTCATGAAAAACCAAAACAAATTTCAAAAATATGAACCCAAAATCAACTTTAGAAGAAATCATGTATTTTATACCCCACAAACCAATACCAAACTAATGCAAACTCACAGTAGCTTTATTGGACCTCGCACTTTTAACTATTACCAAAAAAAAATTCAAGTAACAACTAAACTAGCGCAATACCAAAAAGAATTAAAGTTGTGGCTATACAATGCAAATGTTGAAGCATTATTCATTTAATTTTTACTTTTTTCTCTTTTTCTATTTTGTTTCTGTATAGTTATTATTATTTTATTTTGTGTTCTTTTACTTCATATATATTATCTTACAATATTTATTTTTACTTTCATTTATTTTTAATATGCATCTCTTGCACAATCTTTTAGACTAACTTTAATTATAATCCTACCGTTTTTCCTTATATGCTTACTGTTATTTTCAGGTACAAAAATATAATGTATACACTTATATTACCCACGCACAGGCTGCGCCTTCGTGGGTTCTCTTTCTTATTATTATAAAACTGTAATGTCAAATATACAAATTGGAAAAAAAAAAGAAATAAAAAAATAAATAATCTAATGATACAGCTGCGCTCAATGTGACAACCGTTTTATTAAACTACCTGTGAATGAAATGGATATAAATGAATTGATGATATAAACTTATGCTATTCTTTGTGACAAAAAGACTACTACTACATTACAAAGGCAAGCTATCGACATTAAAAGAATCGTTTCAAGTTAGAATGAAATGGCTATCTATTTCATCTCTCATATATATGGAGATGAGAATTATAGAAATAGAAGGTACCAATAAAGCAGTTCAAAAATAGGGGTTAAAACACATCAAATTTTGTTCGTTCTGCGATGTCCGTGAATTTTCCTTCGTCGCTTGCAAGGGACATTCCTGCCATCAAATTTCTTTGATAGGATCATTCTACCCGAGTCGAGAGGTTAACATAAAATGTAAAGTTAAATCTAGCTTGAACTTTTAATACTCTGAGCATAACTAAATACAATCTTCTTAAGTTCAAGGGTTATGGAGGTTGTATTGTTCTGAATAGGACCAAACTGTTGAAAAATCACATTATTTTTACAAAGTTGTTCGTATATACAACGAAATCAAAAGGCAGGTACCACGTATTGTAACTCCTGTCATGAGTCACCTTAGGATACCCATATTCGATTGATTCATCTGTGTATGTTTTATGTGACTTACTTATTTGATTGAATATAATTGTAAAGCTGCTCATCTTGACACAGGAATTCCCTAACGAGATGAGTAGCAAAGCAAAGAAACGAATACGAACTGACTTCTAAAATCACCTTCTTGTGGTTTATTTTACAACCTTGTAGTGTCCATCATCAACTGTGTAAATCACTCAACGGATCTGCCTTTTTATCACCACAGAGGAGGCCAGAGAAAAACTATTTCCTCAGGGCTTAAATCATTTTCGGTGATGTTGTGTAGATAGTATTTTAGAGGAATAAAAGTCAGTGTGTCTAGGAGTGACGGATGTATAAATCTACCTCTCCCACTGCTGTGTAAGGCGAGAGATTAGAGATTGGTCGAGAGATTCCGGCTGGAGAGTTCAAACGTGTCCCTCAACCATTATCTCCCGATACAGTAGGTGGGCAGACGCATTCGCTATCAAGACCTAGACAAATCTTACCTCATGAATCCGGGCACCCCTGCCAAGACACCAAACGTAGCAAATCACTGATGGTGAATACATAAAGAGTGCGAAACGTTGGATCAAGAAGGAGGGGATTACAAAAAACATGTACCAGCAATTTTATGTGTATATACAGCGATTACGTGACCAAAGTGTTTTTACAAAAATTTACAGTTTATGTGTTTTGTTTCCTCTCAGACGTAGTTCATATACAAATTACCTTTAATCAAAGTTTCGAATAACGACAATGTTTAAAGCTTATCTGATATTCACTGAATATTCCGTACGAAGTTGTGTAGCTAACTTCAGTATCCAGAACTAGGCAAAAACGCAAAGTTACAGCAGCTCCTCTGGGTGTATAAGCACGTAGCACGTTCCTGTCAGATTACAGATAAATCAGATTTGCATAAACTGCACCACACTGCTCGGAACCATATGAACTGAAGAAACTATCATTATTTTGTAATAAAAACAACTCCGTGCACAATAATTCCTCTTTAACTTTTCTGACTATTTTCTAACGAATATCGCACGACTGCATAATTCACAGCCACTTTTGCATGTTTTTCATGCAATGTATGTATCAAATTAGTTGGTGTCTAATTATGTTCAAACGTGTGCGATGATTGAACTTTGATGCTTTTTTTTAAAGTTGTTCTTCGACGAAGAAATTTTTTAACTCTCTGATGGGATAATCAATGTGGCCTGGTCAGGCCATAGAAGAGGTGTGAGCTTTAAACTAGTTTTATATAAAGGCAGGTGTGCAAAAGTGTGTATGAATGTGTCAATATATCTAATATGTGTATGTAACAGGATAAACACAATGTTTGCGCGAACAGTAACAACGATGACACGTCCTCTTTTCCACCAAACTTAGTCGAGTAACTTAAATAAGTTATTGCAGCATACTGTTTGGCCGGTATAGCGATACTTGTCGACTAATTCCAACACCACTCGTGCATCTTGATTAACTTCACCTCTGAGCGGGTAGTTGGTATCCAAATCGCAGACCCACCTTGACCTTGATACCATCTGCGATGGCCTGTCCAGGATATGTGGTACAGTATTTGAAGTTTTTCTGTTATTTTTTCACTCTATAAGCTAAACGCAAAAGCACTATTCGACGCAGCTCACTGAGTTTTATAGTATATTAATACAGCTTGCCAAAAAGTCAACGGAAAAAAAAAATCACTTTTGAAAATCGAAATGGCCTGACCAGGCCGCATTGCCCTCTGAAAGGTTAATTCATTAAAATTTTATAAAATTTTCAACGATAAATTTGACTTCAAATATCTATTACCTACCCCAAAAATATAATATATTTTTTAAAATGGCGCAATTTTAATTTTCCTACTATTTTTATAACTTTTTCAATTTCGCACCATATACTTTAATCGTGTCTATCTTGCTTCATGCACATTCATACTTATTATCTGCTCTTTAAACTTTAACATCACAACACCCAGGACCGATCAAACTAGCTATATAATGCACATTTGCATTATTTAGTGCGTATGTACATCCCTATTTTCTATGCAATGTTGTGTACGGTCCACTAATGCAATGGATGTTTTAATTAGATGAGTAGCGACTTAATTTAAGCAATTCTTCGTGAACCGCGTGAGCGCACCAATTAACTATAAAACATAAGACAATTATTTCAGTATGAACACTATTTTTTTTAATTGTAGCAAAGAAGGCAACTTTGTTTCACTAAAAAATGGCAAAATTATGAAGCAATTAGCAGTAATGGCCGCCATACCATTATTATACTTGCACTAATATGCAATCGGCGAGGTTTCTCACGCTCGTATACCACATCTTCACAATCGTATCACGCAGTGGTTGCTTGGATTATTACCGCCCTTTCAAATTTAAAATTTTGAATCAAAAGAGCATACCAAGAAACAAACTTACTTAAAATTAGAAAACTGTACGAATACAACATTTGCCTATTAATTCACAAAATCCAAAATGGCCTCATACACACAAATACTTCATTTATGAAAACATCACAAGTACATGACCACACACAAGACAACATAATAAATTATAGACAAATTCAGCAAAGACAGAGTATGGTAAAAGAAACATAGGCCATGAGGGTGTACACATATATAATCTCCTTCCTGATAGCCTGACAACCGTAAATAGAATAAATATATTTAAGAAAAAACTGTTTGCCCTCAAGATCAATGAGCAAAACCAAAACGCTCTTACTTAAGAAAAACACGTTACTAAGGTAGTAAACCATAATTATTAATATATATATATATATATATATATATATATATATATATATATATATATATATATATATCCCGCTACATTTGTTGCGTCCGACCCCTAAAAACTCCATAGCATTGCAGCGTCCACCGACTTACAGCGTCCGATATACGGACGCTGCAATGTTTTGACCTCAAAATTGGCCAGAACGATGCTTACCCCATGTAGAATCGTATGGCAAAAATTTTTGTGGAAGCAAAAAATGTCTCAGAATGTCTGGAAACGAATATTGAACGTTTGACATTTTGCCGACAGGTTCGCTACACGATGTATATATCGAGCAGTGTATGTTTTTATTCATTTCTACGATCTTGCCGCGTCCACGAAGTAATATAATTTTCGATACATAACGACGATCATGCTGCGTCTACGCATTACATCGTTAGTATTGCGTCCTCAAGACCGATTACGAGTAGATATTATTTTATATACATAACGACGGTCGTGCTGCGTCCACGCATTACGTCGATAGTACTGCGTCCCCGTAGCCGCTCATGAGAATATACTATTTTTAACTCATAATGACGATCGTACTGCGTCTACGCATTACGTCGATAGTATTGCGTCCTCGAGACCGATTACGAGTAGATATTATTTTATATACATATCGACGGTCGTACTGCATCCACACATTACGTCGATAGTATTGCGTCCCCATGGCCGATCACGTTGAAATATTATTATGAATACATAACGACGGTCTTGCTGCGTCTACGCATTACGTCGATAGTACTGCGTCCTCGTGGCCATTCGGAGTACATTGTTAAATATTATTTGAGCGTTTGGTTGAGTAAATCATCAGATTTGGCAACATTTGGTTAATTTACAACGATGCCGCTTGATACTCAGAACTAAGAATCGTCTTGCGTGGTTTTTAATGCATAACGACGATTTTGCTGCGTCCACCCATTACTTCGATAGTACTGCGTCCCCATGGCCATTCACGAGTAGATTTTTATAAATTATTTGAGCGTTTGGTTGAGTAAATCATCAGATTTGGCAACGTTGGGTTAATTTACAACGATGCCGCTTGACACTAAGAACAAAGAAGCATCCTGCGTAGTTTTTAATGCATAACGACGATCGTGATGCGTTTACGCATTCCGTTGGTAGTATTGCGTCCGTTGTGTTTTTTTTAAAAGAAAAAGCGTTTTTTTTGGGAGCGAAACCCGGTCGGCACAAAGTATAAAAAATAAAAGTGGTGTTTACAAAGTTATTGTTTTATTTTAAATTAAATATTGTTGTCAATTAAACAAACAATTTATAAGTTCCCGAATATTATCTGAATATAAAATAAATCTTATAGAATAAAATAAAAACCTCAAGATATGAATTGAAATCTAGCAAGAATATCGTAACACAAATTGTGAGGATTATTATTAATATATTCATAGAATTATAAATATATTTTTTATCACACCTTCATAAATGCAATGAAAACTTTAACTTAAATGAAATCAACAAAAAATCAAAATATAGAAGAATACGTATGTGAAACATACAGCGAATGCACTAAAATCTAGAACAATATAATAAATCTACTAACAATCTTGCACTTAAACATAAGGATTATAATTTGAAACATGGACGAACTTCTGGTATACCTATGTATTTAACATTATGTCCACAACCAGATTTTTTAATACTATCCGAGGCACACTCGCATGCAATACATAAAAATATACCAAGTATTCCAAACTGCAAACAATATGTCACAAATTATCACAAAAATAAAAGTAGTGGAATTGTAGTCTATGCTAAAGAAAAATTTACTGATATCAATGTTAACGAAATACCAATATGTAACGCAAACTGTTTGTCAATTAGTGAATCTAAATAATGAGCCAATTAATATAATCGCATGTATCGAATACATAGCTCGTTATACCCTTATAATCCAGTAGGTACCCAAGCGATTCTTTCAGAAACTTGATCAGGGTGCTTAGGCTGTGAACATCTTGGAATAATTATCGATAATAACATCAAATGGAAAAGTCAAATAAACTCCACAGTAGACAGAATGAGAAAACTCATCTTTATGTTTTTTAGACTTAGAAATACTGTATCATTAAAAAAAAATTAAAGGTATTTATTTTGCACTTGCACATTCTACACTACTACAATATGAAATCGTGGTTTGCGGGGGGGGGGGTGCGTATAAATCATACCTACGTCCACTTGTGACAATTCAAAAAATATTAATAAAAATCATATTTAAAAAAGCCATATAACTATCCAACAATAAATGTTTTCCAAGGTTTCCCGGTTCCCCTTCTCACAAAAATGTATGACAAAAATACTCGTACATTAAGAACTTCAATTACATAAAGATTTATTTGATAAAAATAATATTCCATAATTAATTTTAAGCTAAATAATTATTTATATTGGAGGACTAACCGTACCACTAGTTCGAACTACAACAGCAAAACATCATTATTTATTTAACGGTATAAAATTATTCAATAAATTACTCCTGGATATATCTGAGGAAAATTATGACAGTTACAAAAAAAAAAACAATTTAAAATTCTCTAATACCACCTAATAAATTTTCTTATTGTTTTAAATTATTTATTTATTTATTTTATTTCAGGGAAATCAACAGTTTACAGTGTGGTTTATTTATACACGTTTATTTATAAACTAAAAAATATTAAATTTATCGAAGAAAGCAAACACTTAGTGGCTTGACATTATACAAAATGAAACAAATACTTTGTTTTAAACCACTTTATTTTTATTTATATTTCGTCGACCGGTTTGGATTGGATTGGACCCAAATATTGTATAAAATAAATATAAAGTGGTTTAAAACATAGTATTGTTTCATTTTGTAAAAAATATAACGTTATTCAAGAGGGAGATTATTATAACATGAGATTATTTTAACTGGAGATTATTATAACAGGAGATTATTAAAACAGAAGATTATTATAACGTAATACTACATAATATATGTCATAACATAATATAATAACATTTTATGCAGTTTGGTACACGTTTAATACATTTTTAATATAGTTTTTATATTTATTTTGGTTACATCGAAGATAGAATCAGAGAGAATGTTGTTATACATATGTTGAACATATTCTTCTAAGACAAGCATTTTTATTTTACTAGATTACATGAGCGTATGTGCCGTGTAGGTACTTTCAAATCAATTCTGCTTAATAAACTCCACATATTATGTTTCTGCTTATCATTCCTTGGTATTATTTATGACTAACCTGTTTTTATTACTTTTATTGTATTTTCTTGTAAGGTTATTAATAGTTTTTGTAATAATATTTGCAATATAAATATGTAAAAATATATTGTTGTCCTCTCCTAAGCACAAGCATCTTACTTATTAGAAAAGTGATTTAAATATTATTTAATATTATGTTGTAAATATTGTAACACTAAAGATGTTAAGAAATAAAAATAAAAAAAATATTTTTATTTTGAACTTAATGGTATTAATAAGTTTAACTCATTAATTAAAATATTGCAATTTGAGGTTGAACTAATTAAGTTAAATATAAAAACAGATATTATTATATTGAATACGTAACGACAGAAGTTCTGCGTCGATGGTATTGTATCCTCGTGACCAATCACTAGTAGATATTATTTTGTATACATAACGACGGCCGTGCTGCGTCCACGCATTTCGTCGATAGTATTGCGTCCCCATGGCCGTTGGCGAATTTGTACATTTTTATGTATTGTTTGAGTCCTTGGTGAAGCAAAACCCCAGATTTGGCAACATTCAGTTCATTTACAACGTTGCCACTTAGCACTCAGAACTAAAAAGCGCCTTGCGCGGGTGGACATTTTTGTAAGATGGTTTACAGTGGACGGTAAATTGATATCCCGACCTAAAAATGTCCGACCGCCCTCTGCAATGGAGCGAACTGGCGCGTTATGAAATGATACATTTTTACTAAGGATATCGTTGTAAAAAAAATTGTCGCACGCCTGCGCTCAGTAGGTACGTTTGTATACAAGGTGAGACAAGATATTCATTAAAAGTTCTCACTATCAATAGACAGTTTGTTGTCAGGTCTGGTGTGTTTCTGGATGTCAAAAAAATAAAACATAAATATATATACATATATTTTTTATATACCGCACAAGAGTCTCAACCGCTCCCGTCTAGAACAGCGAGACTGTGGCATCCCCAATCTGAGTACTAGGGTGAAGGTATTGGGGAGGGGAAGAAGATGAGGAAGAGAAATGTAGAAAAGTACCTGGCTATTTATATCTGGTCACCAAACACGGCAAAAGCTTGGAAATAACGTTTCCATTCGGAATGGTGGTCACACACCAGGGCGATACTGAGAGTATATTTCACTCTGGAACGTGCTGCAAACACACTTTATATTATGTTTAATGTATTAATTGTGAAATAACACAAACAAATAAAAATTTATTTGCGCACGCCGGGTTTGACCGTCAGATTACGGGCTTCGGATTGCGAGTCGAGAGTCTTATCTCTCAACCACAGATGCTGTAATTAATTAATTAATTCACTATGAACGTGAAAACTTCACTAGAAAAGTAAGAAATATTTTGTGCTGTTTATTTATTTGTTAATTTATTTATTACACCTAATAGACGTTTACATTCTAGTTTAATAGTTGAGTATCGCAGTTATTATAAATTCTTCAAAATTAAAACAATAGAGAAAACAAAATAGAATGAAAAAAAAAATCTTACAACAAAAGCGTTTAATAAAATAAGATACATTGGTAAAAATGATAAGAAGTCTCACATAAGTAGATATTCAAAATAAAGAAAATATTGCAAAAATTATAGATGTCTATTTGTCTCGATATATAAAAGAATTAAAATAAACAATATTTATATTAATTATTTTTAAGGTGAAATATATCTCCCATATCAGAATAAGTCATGTAATCCTAAGGGGTTTAATAATATAAGGGGCATAACAACGGCCTAAATTTACCTTTTGAAACTCTCAAAACAAATCCAAGAGTCAAGGGCCGTATATACGGAAGACGTAAAAATTAAATCGACCTTCAAAACGCCATGTAACAAACAAATAATATACACTCGGACGCAAGAATATATTATTCAGTATGGACGTGAAACCTTTATTAGAATAGTCAGCAATATACGGCAGACGTAACAATTGAATTAGAGTGAACGGACGTGAAACCTATATTAAAAGGAACCTTCAATATACAAAAAATATACACCCGGACGTGAGTATGTACGTGACGCTAGAAATGTATGAAAGTGTAATAAACATCAAAACCTGCATTATTATGAATATTAAAAAAATATGATATTAGCGATTATCGTGAGTAAAACATAGTGCAATATTCACAAAAACAATCTAAAAAAAAGAACTAGAAGTGCTGGACGCCCAAAGACGGATTTACGCACGGACGCAATAAATGTTGTGGGACCTATATATATATATATATATATATATATATATATATATATTATATATATATATTTTGTTTTAATCAATGTACACTTAAGTTAATAAAGCGAAATATGTATTTCTTTTATCTTAATAAATAACTAAAAAAAAAATCGAATTTTTATCATTATTTAATTTTTTTCTAATTTAAACCGCGCAAGAGTCCCAACTGCTCTCAACCTCTCCCAACTGGCTGGAGTCAGTGATACTATGGTAACTTCAACTGGGGTATGTTGTGCTGCTGAAGATAGTGGGGAGAGGAAGGAGATGTGTAAAAAGAAGGTGGGAAAGCAACTCGTCATGGTTACATTTCTCACACGCTCACACATGATTTTACCATACCTGAATCTCATTTGTAAAACATTCAGTCTATGTATATATAATACTTAGTATTTATACAAAATATCTTAGTCTAACATACTACACGATGCCGATGGCTTGAAAATAATCCTCCACCTTTTATTCTGGTGGTTTTCGTTTTCCTTTTAGCGCGTGGTTCGGCTTGGCGGATATTTGTCTGGTTAATAGAATGTTTATGGGAACAGTTATCCAACCTCAGCATCCCGTTAGCAGCCATGTTGGTGTGGTGTGTTTGTATAGTATATGGTATAGCCTGTCTGCGCCGCTCAACGGCAACAGAGACACATGAATATGTCCAGTCCGCAGTCCGCAGTTCGCTTGTAATGGGGACGCCAAAATCTGTTCGCCGGACCAGGGATGCGCAGTGCTAGGTCCACTGCGCAATGGGCCAGGAACTGTCCTATTCACAATCGAAAACATGGCTTGAAATGTATTTAATTATTTGGAAGTTCAAAAATAAGCCGACATAGCATAGTGGCTAGTGCACCTGACCGGCAATCAGAAAGATGCGGGTTTTATTCCCGTCGGCGGCATTTATTTTTTTCTCTGACATTTTTTTCAATTTTTCTGGCCTATCATTTTTTCTTCCGACTTTATGTCCGGGTTAAATCTTCCCCACAGGAAAAACCAAACCCTTCCACATGCTTTTCCACAAATGATCATCTAGTCAATTCACATTATGCAAGTGCATTATATAAGCATAATAAATACAAACCAATACAAGAACAACAACACGTCAACTCACCAGAGATAAAATGGGAAAATAATTCCAATTCCAAACAATGAATTCCATTCCAGATATTTTCATATCAGAGGGTTCGGCTCAGTAGAACTCTTAACTGGACCTATAAATCCTACTGATCCCTCAACATAAATATTTAAAAAATCTTTCGTAATCCTACATGTATTTAGTATAACGAATTTTTGCATTTTTATATATATATTTTTTTACATACTCGCATCAATAATATTAGTATTATTGCTTAGCACAATTAATATTATTATGTAATAAACGTGTAGCATTCTGCTGATGAGCTCATATCTGAATTTACAATAAGTTGAACAGTAATTGAGTTGTTTTAAATGAAATATAAGTTAATCCTTTCTCCTCTTCAAATAATAACCCAATCATGATTTAAATTGCTTTATTTTCGTAACATCGATGACACGTGTTGGAAGTTTGTTCTATGAACCAATCTACAGGATTTCCAATAAAGGGTATTATTTTGAATAGCCCACTATTTCGGTAGATGTTACTTTTGAAGCTGTCATTTTTTGACATTTGACAACTATATCATTAATAAAAATGGAACGATACACGCTTCTACAACGCATTAAAATTATTAAAATTCACTTGAGTGAATCAAATGGAAATCATCTTGAGTGATGAGGCCCATTTCCACCTCGGTGGCTTCGTCAACAAGCAAAATTGTCGCATCTGGGGCTCGGAAAACCCAAGATTTATTGTTGAAAAGCCTCTCTATCCTCAACGTGTGACTGTTTGGTGCGGTTTATGGTCAGCGGAGTCATTCGACCTTACTTTTTCGAAAATGAGGCTGGAGCAACAGTTACGGTGAGAGATGATTAATGATTTTTTATGGCCGAAATTGGATGGTGTTGATTTGAACAACGTTTACTTTCAACAAGACGGCGCTAAGTGCCACACAAGCAACGAAATCATTGATCTTTTACGATTAAAGATCAAAATAACACCTCTTATTGGAAAACCCTGTATTTTCAAGGAAGCGATTCCTAGAATTGGACGCAAAGGTTTTTATTTTTATTTTTTATAATTTACATTGGCGTTGAGGGTTTCTTGGATGCCAAGACACCTATGTATAATGTCCAGATAAATTTGTGTAAGTCTGAATCAAGCCACCCATTTCTCTTCTTTCTATAACGTTGGCAATCTAAGTTCCTTGAGTATGTAATACCGAATAACTGTTCTTATAATGCGTATACAGGATGGTTGGTAAATAACTCATCTGCACATTTTTATTTTTTTATTAAATGATTATTATTTTAATTTACTTTACTTTGTTTATTTTGTGATTTGAAATAAGCTTGTCAATTTGAATGTCGTAAAACGGAAATCTTCCCATTCTGGTTCCTCTGTTGAATAATTTTTGTAATTGATAAATTCAATTTGGGAGGCGGGTGTGGGTACCGCCGCCCCAAGATAAATTTATTGGATAACAAACACTACTGACGTAGGTTACCCCAAGTGGTTCGATAAGTTTGGAGAGTAAGCAGGAGTGCCCGGGTTCATGGGGGTGATGTTTTTCTAGGTCTTCCCGGCGGATGCATCTACTTACCTATTGCATGGCGGGTCAGGTTGGGAATAAGCTGCCCAGCCAGAGTTTTTTCGACCCATCTCCTTGCATCGCAGTGGACACATTTACCGCCATATTCCTACCTTCCCCTCATACTTTTTTCCTTCCATGAGGGTCCTTCCTTTTTTAAAAAATACCCTACACACAGCATACCCAAAGATGACGTAGGCCTCGAGGGAATTTTTTTTCTCTCTTGTGTGGAACTAATGTAAAAATCTCATCTTTCTCCCAGCCTCTCTATAAATGTATGTAAAACATTATTTTGTTGGATATTTTATGAAATTTATTTTGGAAATGAATGTCGATGAAAAGCGTGAGAATATAAGTTTCTTCAAATAAACTTGTCTCTGCTTTGCAAACACAACCACATAAAGTTATATGAACATTTCCCAGAAGAACACTCCGAAGTTCTTACTCCTACGTACGTACATATTATTATCCGTCTACCAAAGTAACTACTATTATTTACCAACTCGGCGAGAAAACAATAAAAACTTTAAAAACAAGTGATAAAGTATTTAAGTCTCGCGGCAACCCTACCGGTGGTAGGTGCGGAGTGTGAAGGGGGAGGGGGGAGGGGAGGGGGCCACGACGGAACATAATGTGGAGTAAAAATAACGACCTGCTAAAGTTGTGCGGCTCCTAGGCATTCCAGTGGCGCAGGTGCAGTTCAACCTGTGCTTCTATTCCCCTCTCTCCCCTCTCCCAGCCCACTTCCCCCCACTGTCTTGACAATCCGATTCAATCCTGACCTTGTCTTCTCTGGACCCTGACCATCTATGTAGTTTCATTCATGGGATTCTTTCTAAATAGAACTACAGCACAAGAACACAGAGAAAAATGAGTATTGCTGATTCATTGAAACCCTCTCAAAAAGGTGATAGCATGTCATTTTCTAATAAACTACGAGTATTAGTACTTTCATAATATATCGGAATACGCGTTCATACAACTGTGTTTATCTTGTTATTATATAATGACGAAATGCGAAAACATTAGTTTTTTTTATGAACACGTGTTCCGACATCGCCATAACACATTCGTGTTTTACTGAAAGTTTATTATGAAATCTGTCAATTCATTCGTTAAAAGCTTGTAGTCCCGTTTTTAAGAGGTATTAACATGTAGAGAGGGTTAACATTAGTTAAATCCACTCCCACCTAAATAATCCAAGTGAAATATGGGCATACAAACACAAAGAAAATAATATTTCAGAAAGGGTTAAATTTTATCTTTATTTATAACCCAGATACCCAAAAAAAAGCTGTACCAAGAAATGAAAAAACTTAATGAAAATCAGAATACTGTACGAATTGAACAATTAATCTAAAATGTATGAAATCAACTTATACCCATGAACACAACATAAAAAACAACAAAAGTATTCGAGTACTACATACGACAACATAATAAATTATACACGAATACATTATATACTAAAAGACAACATAATAAATTATACACGAATACAGTATATACTAAAAGACAACATAATAAATTATACACGAATACAGTATATACTAAAAGACAACATAATAAATTATACACGAATACAGCACATACATAAGACAACATAATAAATTATACACGAATACAGTACATACGTAAGACAACATAATAAATTATAGACGAATACAGTACATTCATAAGACAACATAAATTATAAACGAATACATTATATACTAAAAGTTAGTGGTAAAAGAACCATAGGCAATGAGGTAGTACCATTGTCGGTATAATACATCAATGGGTAGAATATATAATGCGTACACATTCCTTCTCGATAGCGGTGGCCGTAACCAAAAACATTAATAGAATCTTCAATCTCAAGATAAGTGAGCAAAATTACAATGAAGATGAGAATAATATGTACTCACAGAAGTCTCAACTTTCTGGATCCGGTAAGACTACGGCATCCCCAATCGGAGAATGTTAGAGAAGATATTATTAGAATATTGTATAGAATATTGTAGAATATTGTAAGGATTGAAAATGGGGAGGAGAAAGTGGGGAAATACCTGGAAATTTAGATCTGGTCACCAAATACGGCTAAAAGGCATTTCAAGCAACTTTTCAATTCTGAAAGGTGGTCTTACACCAGGGCGATACTGAGAGTATCTTCCACTCTGGAACGTGCCGCATTACATTATTTTAAATTAATACATTGTGTAGTAACACAAACTCATCAAATAAAATTTACAAGCGCACGCCGGGATTGAACCCGCGACCTTGGGATTTCTAGTCGAGAGCCCTCGAAAAAAGCCCCATAAAACATATGAAACATATGAAAGGAAACTGAAAATTAATTAAAATGAAAAAAAAACATTATCCCTCATTATTATGAAATTGCAGGGAACGCTTTTAAAAATCAGGTCTATTTGACAAGTGGAAAATCTTAGGCTTAAAATGGCTAATTAATACTTGGCAAAAAGTGCTTTCAATGAAAGCAAGACTGGCCATTTTGTGATCCTGGAGTTTAAAATCCCAAATAAATCGATTCGTCTCAATTCTGTGACCTTGGAATGGCCATTAGCTGTCTCATATCGGCAATCGGCAAACCTTCTCATTCCTCTGAACTAAAAAATGCCACTGTTCATTTCCAATTGCTTCGTAGTCAATCCACTTAGTGCCTTTTGCTAATTTCTCTTACTTCTCTACACAACATATTTTAAAGGAAAATAATTTAATAGGACGTATATACCAGCTTAATATTAACCTTAACGGGCAGATAGAATCATATTCAACTAGCTAGGGCACAATAATTAATTGCATAAGGTTCCAATTACATTTCCCTAATGTCATTCCAAGATAGGGCTACATTCTTATCAGATATTTCTCTTTAAAATATGTACTTCACACAAGATTGAAAAGCAAAATTAGAAAATGTTAAATATATTGTGAGATTTCGGTTTTGCAAAAAAATATATATGATAAACCACGCAAGAGTCCCAATTGCTTCCACCGTCTAAAGCCAGTGGGACCACGGCATCCCCAATCGGGAAATGTTGATAGGCTGGAGGTAGTGGGGAGGGGAAGAAGATGAAGAAGATGGAGGTGAGGAAGTACCTGGCTATTCAGATCTGGCCACCAAACAAGGCCAAAGACATTTAAAGCAACGTTTCAATTCTGAATAGTGGTCTTACGTCAGAGCGATACTGAAAGTATCTTCTTCCACTCAGGAACCTGCCGCAGTTATACTACTTATTATTTAGAATGAATAAATTGTGAAATAACACAATTCATCAAATAAAATTTGCTTGGGCACGCCGGCATTTGATCCGGCGACCTTCGAATTGCTAGTGAAAAGCCTTACCTCTCGACCACGATGGCTGGAGACTATATTATAACATCCACTTTTTAACTTGACTAACTTTTTTTTCCATCAATTTTGTTGTGTTTTCAAGTTTTTTTTAATAACTTTCTGTCTTTTGTGTACTTTAATATAATGTCTCGGTTTGTCCAGTGAAACACGCAGTATTTAATAGCCCCAAGACGACAAGAATACATATTATGAAAGAGGTCTTAAATAAAACAAAATCATTACCACTTCTGTTTCTTGTCAAATGCGAGCCTGACCAACATATTGTAACATTACTGCAGAGGGAATGCGACCAGTAATACTAACTCTTCTATCGCTTTAATTATCTTCATTCCAATGAATAAGGCCAGAAATAGAAGTAGTATTATAGCATGAACATTTCCTGATCATGCCATCATCAATCCTTCTGTTTCCTGTGAGCACAGAGCGGCCTTTGACCATTACCAAATCCTCCTGCCATGCCATCCCAATAAACAGTGGGTCCTGGTAGATGGGTAGAGAGAATGCGGCTGGGGGCGCACAGTGGACCGTCTAGAACAAACCAGCTTGTCAACATTATTTTTATACGATATTATTTGGTCATTCAAAGCATTTAATGATACGAGTATAAAGCGTTATTTATGACTTTTATATAGAGTACATTTCGGAGTATATTTTGAATGAGAATTATTATAATTATGAAATTGAAATGGTTTTGTACATTTATCACCTAGATGTTTGTATCCGTAGGAGAAGACAGAGATAGATTGGGATTGAAAAAAAACTATTAATATTTTATTTTATTTAATCACAATTTCAAAAGCTTTCGCATAAAAATTTATCAAACGATATAAAGGTGTTAATGACCTAACAAACATACTCACTACTTCACTTCATTATTGCAACGGATATCAAAATCAATAAATATTTTTTTTAAAGAAAGACAATTATTCCCGTGTTACGAATAACATGACAATATTTCAAAATCTCCTACTACCGCCACAGTAAGCGGAAAATTTTGCTTGTGTTGTGATGGAGCAATGTGATAGCCAGCCGAAGAATTAAACACGTTACCAATGGGTGGGACCCAAACGCGATGTCAACTCATCCACCGACCGGGCAATATTCAGTAATAATCCATTTTTATTCCAGTTGTACATAAATTGTTCTTAATAATACAAATATCAAAAATAGATTAACATTTGCACATTGTTTGGAAGTACTTCAAACATAAAAGAAAAGGAATAAGAACATTTCAAACACTTAAATTAATTATAAGTTGTACCGGGGTGAATTCATAACAACATTTTGATTCACAGGACTGCATAGAGAAAAATATACTGTCGATTGAAGTACTAAAAGGCTAAAATACAGGCGGAAATTGAAATATCTCGCTACTTCAACTTTAGTGACTCGCCATTCCTTTTGGGTTCTGGAGGAGGCCCACCACTTCCCCACCCTGTTTTAGGTACTGATGGTACCCCTTCAGAGCTCTCGCAAGGACGCTAATTTTTTTGATAAAACGAGTCAACATTTAAAATTTCAAAACAAGATCTCCAAAATGTCCATGCATACGATGTTATTCGCAGTATGCAATTGCTGCGTCTTTTGGGTTGAGAATAATTATATAAAACTTTGATAATAGATTTGTTAGTCAGGCTGGCTTGTTCTACTCGGTCCTCTGTGCGGCGGTGGCATGCGCCAAGTGAAGGTAGCTTCGCTGAACCAATTCACCACAACTTGCTTGGCCTTATTATTATTCTGATTGGCTGAGCGCGAAGTAGGTACTAATTCCGAATGTGCTAATTCCCGATGATGCCGGGTCCTTTGGGAGCTCTCCGGCTGCGGGATGCGGTAATTATTCCCTATTGCTAATTCTAATAAATTGCCCGCAATTACCATCTCCGGACACACACGCGTGCAAAATACACTGGTGGAGAAAATACCCCACGTACATATATATAGTATTAGTTGGTATAATAGTCACACGTGCAGATTAAGCGGTCATTGTTCACATGTGAGGGTTTATCTAAACTAATCCTTAAATGTTGAGACATTTGACATTTAGAGAAGTGTATAAGAAACCTTTTTTTTCGTCCTTTAATTAAAAATGTAATAACCGGAATAATTATACTCCTTTAGTGCGCCCTACTGTCGAATTTGGCAGCCATCTCTGGTCCGGAGCCCCTAAATACCTGAAAATAACCCTTGACTCTGCAAAAACGGGCGGTCCGTTTGATAGATTCCCCAATCTTAACAAACGGACTGCAATCTTTAGAGCACAGGCGTCAGGTAGGTATGCTGTCCTTGTTCTATCGGTATTACAATGGAAGATGCTCTGAGGAACTAGCGTCATTGATCTCTTCGGCACCGGTGCGTAGTCGGGATACACGCCAAACGCGCGCCCAACATTTGTACATGGTTGACATTTGTCACATGAGAACGGGTCGCTTCTACGATTCGTTCTTAAGTTGAACAGCTCGGCTGTGGAACGAGCTGCCGGCCTCTGTGTTTCCTCCCTCCTATAACATGGGACTCTTCAAGACCCATGTTCACTCCTTCCTCTCCACAAAAAGACCCTCCACACAGCATCCCCCAAGATGACATAGGCCCTGAGGGAAATTATTTTCTTCAGGAACTCCTGTGTAGAGTTAATATAAAAAAAAAGAGAAATGAGACCTAGATTGTGAATTTTCTTGCAATGCAACATCGCTATTAACGAAGTAAAAGCGTTATTTTAAGATATATTTCTACCTATCTTCAACAAAAACAAACCTAACCCCACCTAACCTCATCTACCCTAACCTAGAACCTAAACTAATGTATTCGTCCTTTGAAGAAGAATGTGTGTGGCGAGCAAGCGGTTTGCCTTCGTTTATCATAAAAATCTTCAGTTTTATTTTGAGATTGATGAAATTTCGCACACGTGACCTTCAAAAAAGAGGAAAATGACTCTTTTAAAAACGTAAATTATTGATGACTTGCTAAATCTAATTTGAAATCACAAGATTCTCTGCTCTGATATACATTATTGATTACTTGCTATATCTAATTTGAAATCACTAGATTCTCTGCTCTAGTATACCTAAATTTCTGCCTACATTGTATGACTATGTTGATGCTTATTAAAAATTCAAACAATGTACTTTGAGCAATTTCTTATGGAATTTCATTACAAAGTTTCACGGTCCGGAATCAAAAATATGCTTTATTTTTTGCTTTTATACAATCTCATGAATTTTTCATTTTCGTCCCATATCCCACGCGCTTCATGATTATAATTGATTTTTCTTTTGCATTCATTTGACATTATTAAATATCTTTGATAGTGCAATAATAATTTTAAAAGTAACTGATGTTAAATACTGTAAATTAATAATAATAATTTTTAAAATACTCTGCATCGCCTTGCAATAATCATATTAATAACAAACAAACCTCTCCCTCAAGAACCCAATCAGCCCTGCTAAGTCACCAAACGTAGCAAACTAATTATTTAACATATAACAAAGTATTGATTTGGTACATGTATATTATTCAGTTCAGTTGTATGTAGCGTTTTACTGAGATAGGGTGACCCCGTAACCTTTGTCTGAATTCGTTAAGATGAATAATGCGGTAATTTAGCCCTTACCAGCGGATCAAGCAATTGCAGGATATCCCACGGGGCCTGCATTAGTGCAACCACCTCCCACCTCCCACCTCCCACTTCCCACCTCCCGCGGCCCGCATCGGGATGTCTCCAATTGAGACCAGCCGGAGGAATGTGTTTGGAAGGGCGGCACTTGTATACTTCTAATGCAGACGGGTTAATTACGGTCCAGCGAGTGGGATGAATTCCTCCCCAAAGGATTCTACGCGAATAACAGAAGACGGGAATAATTGCAAGGAATTTGACAAACACGATGCAAAGGAATTCGCGGAAGTAGCTACTAGAATTCAGAGGCGTACATTCCATATACACGGAGAAAAATGAGTGTTGATGATTTATTAAAATCCAAGTGTTCATGCACATGCGCTGGTGCTGATAATATACAATGACAAAATGCAAAAAAATAAGAATCTTTATGAACATTATGTTCCAACGTCGCGATAATGCATTCGTGTTTTACTGAAATTTTATTAGAACACCTATCAATTCATTCGTTAAAGGCCTGTAATCCTCTTTTAACTAGATTACTAATAATTAATTAATTTCAGTATTGTTTTTCCATGTAGGCACATAAGCACCGCCTACCCTGGCTTTCTTGCATATAAATATGGGTTATTAAATTTTATAAACTGTACGAAATCAATTAATACCTTCAAAAATACGCGCGAAGTTCCAGCCACGAATTGCGCACCGTACCGAGACCGCACACTATACGTGTCAAAAGCAGAAACTAAATTTGATAAATTTCGCTTGCGTTAGCTTATAAAATGTTACTTAAAACTACACAAAAATTGTACATATGTGACTGCGAGTCATTCATTCAAAAGATGACCCGTTTGTCTTTATATTTAAATAGAGACAAACTGCGACAGCCAGCGAATAATATAGCATCGATTTACATGTGTCGGTGCCTCCGAAAAAAATTACCCTGATTCAAAACTCAGCGCACGCCACTGCTAGCGTCTATCCCCTAGCTCGACAAAAGCTGGTATTTCTTGCTAAATATAGAAGTAGCAGCTTGCATTGATAATAATCTTAATTCAGAATAATTATGACTGCTATGAAAATATTTCCAAGTTCATTGCAGTTCACAGCTTCCCTAGTGTGGATTTTATAATACAATGAACTTTGTTATGAGCTCATCCGAGTTAAATATCATACAAATTATGTGTATTTCTAAACAAAACTTATTAAAAATAGTATCGCTGATTAATATTTGTTTCATATTATTATCATTATTGATATTTTGGCATCAAATCCAAATTTAAATTAAGTATGAAAAAGACCGCGCGGACGTTCTCTTAATGTTCTCCTCCACTTCTTTACTAAATACTTTAATGATACTACTTTATTTAATGTCACCAATTATTACACAGATTATAAAGATTGACTTCTAATGTGAAAGTATCTTACAGAACATAAAAAACTAATCAACCCGTAAATATTTTCTTTTCGTGTAATACACACTCGTATGTATTTGGTTTCACTGACGATTGAATCTCCCTACCCAAGAACTGGATTCAACAACTCTACCTACCTCGACAAATGAAGAACAAGTAGGACTGATATTTGTTTCGTATACTCCGGTAATGTCAACCGATTTCAGAGAAATATGTATGTGATTTCCACCAAAAGTTTATGGAATGCATTGTCATCGACAACGAGTTTATTTGCCAAGTTTCAGTTTGATCGGATGTCGTAAAGTGGTTAATTTCCGCTTCCAAAATTTGCATTGACTTATTACCGAAAACAAAAGTGACTTTCAAATAGATGTACGAGATTTAAACATTTGAACTGTCGTAAACCATGTTTTATAATTTCGACTACTCCCAATCGTCTGTAGGCTGTGAGGCTTTGCCATCCCCAATTGCGGTATCTTGTGGGACTGAACGTAGTGGGGAGAGGAAAAAGATGGTTGAAAAGAAGTTGGGAGAATTGCCTGACGGTTAAGCTATAGTCTCTTAACATGGCTAAAGCCGTTTAAGTCAAAGTTTCAATTATGATTGGTGGTCTTTCAGCAGGGCGATACTAAGAGTATCTTCCACCCTGGAACATGTCACGAAAATAATAAATATTAATATATATTTACAAAAAAAAAATTTTTTTCAAAAGAAGTAAACACATTGTGACTTGACATTTTAAATAAATTAATCGAAAATACTCGGTTTTAAGTCACTTTATTGATATATTTTCACTGTTTTTTTGTTCTAGTTTCTTGGTTAAAATAAAACTTAAAAAAAGTGGGTGTGTCAAGCCTACGCAAGACAGAAGTGAAACTTCTAGTTTCAGCTGATGCTTGGCGTGGCGCAGTTCGCTGGTGTCTGAGAGAGAGGAAAGAAGAGAAGAGAGAGAACGTTCGTGAGCGGCTCCCCCACCTCAACAAGGTTTCACTTCAAAAATGCCACAGCCGAGAATCGAACCTCGCTTAACTGATTGAAAGCCAACCACGCTGAGCACCAACTGTAAGCAAAGCCGCATAAATTGATTATATTATGTAGGTTCTGAAAATATGAGAGCTTGTTATGTTTTATAATGTTACCTACATCACACCCAAAATATAATATATTTTTAAAAATAATGTACAATGTACAGAAATAGAATCCCACACAAGATCGCGTAATGCGCTCTAGCGAACGGATATTTTATCAGAGGGAGATAGTTTTAATTTTTTTTTCTGTAAATTATTACATATTATCAAAATAAATAAATAAATGTAATACAATTATCATAATATACGGATTAGATAATAATTTTAATCCAACACAATAACGCAAAGCGCGCTCTAGCGGAGTAATGTTTTATCACAGTGAGATAAGTGTTTTTATTATTTTGCAATATTATTTTCTTTTAAAAAATGTTCTGACCTACTAAAAAATAAGATATTGAATGAAAAAGGCGTTAAAAACAAAAAAATAATGTGCGATGGCCGAGAATCGAACTCGGATCAACTGCTTGGAAGGCAACTATGCTGACCATTACACCACCAACGCCAGTTGTCGGGATGAGCTAAGAAGCATTTATATGTTACTTCAAAACTTTGACTAGATCAAATGAACTTTAATCGGTGGTGGGGGTACCCGCATTTTCGTTTCGGTCATGAGTCGGTTTTACTCCGGTCCTCGAAATTGCATGACGCGCGTAAAGAAGTTTCACTTCAAATATATTAGTAAAACTTGTAATAGTGCTTGGAAAATGTTGCAGTACTCTGCACTTAAGATACTTAACTGGTTTAGGTTTTTCAGAATTCGCGAAGCATTTAATTACTAAATATCATACTTTTAACCATGATACGGGAATGAAAGTCCGACACGAAAATGGAATATGTTTAAGGCTTAACAATTTAGAAGCTTTGTAAATAAAAAAATCCGTAATTTCAAAGGTTGAAATCATTAATAACCAATTAAATTTAATCGTCAGTCCAATTCTAAGTATGTTCCCCATTACTCCACTTATCCCATACTCCCCTCCCCCTCCTCTCTCCCTCATCTGACGCACTGTCCCACTCTAGTATACTTTCTCTTTCTTTCTTGATAATATGTGTATATATATGTGTATTTCTGTATTTCATAGAATTATTTTTATAATTTTTTATATTATACGGAGATACCAAACCGGTAGACAGTGAAAATGTATCACTAAAGTGACTTAAAACCATATATTTTCGTTTCATTTATTTAAAATAAAATATCCTTCGAGCGTCATCAAACTGATTCTAATCGAATTTTCAATTTGGCTTTTCCATTGAATCCACACGTCTGAAAAATGAATGTTGAATTGAATTGTTGCTAATAAAAATAATATATTCCCCCATTTTAGTAGACCCTCCAGGCATATAAAAGTGACAAGTTTAGTGGCAATTTCGATTGGCATTTTCACGGGCCACGACACCCCCCCCCCCACCCAACTCAACCACTCGAGACATTCACACTTCATATTTCACTTATCGGAAATACATTTAGCTACTAGTTAATAATGTATTGGTGAAACGAAAAAAAGGTTCAAATCACTGTTCAAATATTCATAAAAAGAAATAAAAAGGTCTAATTGTCCTCATTTTGAATATTTCGTTTTGATGTTCGATTCCAAAGATTTTGACAAAGATTAACATAATTGTTCCGAAGGGGGTAATACGTTTACCCCAAACGGGAGTTTTGTGCTATATCTTAGTTGTTTTTTGTAAAACCTAAATTAGGGAGAACATAATTTTCCACGTGCTTTCTGATTTAGGTAAGCATTTGGTGTTCAATCTGTATTTTCAAAATATATATCTCGTTACTGATATGAAAGATATTAAGTAAAAACTATTAAATTCTGACTTTTTATTACTCGTTATACTTTACTGGAAATGACTAGAATAATATTATAATATTTGTGTCACCAAATTGCATTCAATTACTTAGCGATTGACTGCTGGGCAAACATTGGCTATGTCCGGTTAAAGCAGTACGTAATATCTAAGTGTTACTGGAAAGTACGAAATGAATATTAGGAGACACCGTCGCTTCGCGATTTTGTGGGGGACCCTTGCGACTCCATTTCAAATTATACCTAATTTTTATCTTCAGGTACGTACATGTTAAGGTCAAATATAATATAATTTTAGGAAAATTCGCACATGCGAGAAGTAATTTTCTCCTTACTAGATGTTCTCAAATATATCGTGACCAATATTTGTTTTTATGTCTTACTATAACTAGGATTTCACGAATTTCACGTCAAGACCTTGATTTTTTTGGTATAAGTCATAATGTTTTTTGTCGCTCATGCGATTGAGGATATTTTGTATTACTTTAGTTTAAGCAAGGTCTTGATTTGACTTGACACTTCTATTTCATTTCTATTTTCTTATGTTTTCCCTGTTTCTCTGCTTTTATATACCATCCTTTACTCTTGCATTGTACATTGTCCCAAATCTCGTGTCGTTTTGTAATATATTAGACATAAGTCCGTTAATTAATTAATAAATAATTTGCACAGATTTTATCCTATGCGATGATCAGGTTTTACAATTACAGACTTACCCACCTACTTATAAATTTTGAATTTTACACAATTGCTAACAACCATGAATGAATGTTTAATTAGTGGTAGTTTATTAGTTGTGTTAAATTTAACACGCGTTTATTATTAATGTGGTAAATGATTAATTGAATGAAAAAACTACGTTTAAAATCAAAAGTAATATTCAGAAAGCAAGATAATATATAAAGCTCTAAAAAAGCTCTCGTACGTTATAAATTGTTATGTTGAGAAATTGGCACAGCTTTCTCTTCCTAAATTGTAATTTCAGATCGAAACGAAATGATTCATGCAACTTCGGAAGAGCAGTGGAAAGAACCATGTAACTTGCAAAAATACTTATTAGGTATGTTTGTTCCATTCGGTAAGTATACAATTTTCTCAAAAAGAAGAAAAGGTATTGTTCATACTCGGTCAAAGTCGGGTAGCAAAAATCTGTTGATACTGATATTTCAATTTTAATTAATAACACGATGTAGGATTTCCACTTATTCAAATGCTCTGTTGAAGTAGACCTCCAATACATGAACGCTTTTTCAAGTATTTTATTTGCACCATTTATACCGTTTATAGAATATAAAATCGATTAGGCATTTCTCGGGCGAGACGGCCCCCTCCCTTCAGAATTTCCTTCATTGCTTTTTTATTATCATTTGGCGCAAATAGCAAAAATGAAAAGCAAACATTTGCATGGAAACATGGCGGTATAATAAATGCGGGAATGAGTATAGAAACGGCGGGAAATTGTTCGCCGTGACAATAGCTAGGGATGGGAAAACTGGCAATCGATATTTCCACACCGACAGGAATATTGGACGTGTTTTGCTCGGAGTTTTATGGACCCCTAGGGATGTGCAGTGACGGTTTGATCGATATGCATTCTTGAGCGTTTTCCTGGCGTTGAATTTTTATTTGATGCGAAGCGCTGTTCAATATTTTATGTCAATTATTATTATTACAAAACGCGGTGAGCTCTTTGTATTTGGGACTTTTTATGTACCAAATAAGTCGGGAATCGGTTAATCACTCAATAATTATGTTTATGTTGGTGAAGCTCCAGGAAGGCAGGGCACGATTAAGTTAAATAAAATAATCAATGTAAGTGTGGAAATCAATATTTTAATGCTCACCATTATTCGAATGTAATTTACATTTGCCTGTGTTTTGAATATTATGTTAAAAATGATATCGCCTATTTTAGCCCTTTGACCCAAATTTTTCGACTATAAAATAAAATAAGGTGTGCTGAAGTAGACATTTTTGCCGATAATTTATGTCTACTTCAGCACACCTTATCTTATTTAAGGTGTGCTGAAGTAGACATTTTTGCCGAAAATTTATACGGATTCAGAAAAAATATTCTCCTGCTGCTAAAAAAATGTTGCTTTAATTACATTATATATTACTTTTGTCTTCATTTGTGTCTTTTGCGACCCTATTTGTGTCTCCTACATTACATTTTGAGTGAGCGTTTATAAAATTTTATAATTTAGTATTTTTATTTGTTTTGTTTTTAAATCTTTATTTAGATGTATACAGGTGAACGTATCCTAATTTTTTTATAACTGGATTGTTCTCACGTAAACGAGATCATCTGTAGAAACCCAGCATAAATAAACAAAAAAAATGTCAACAGGTTACTAAATATTCGGTTCCGATAAAAAATCTTAAGATTTGTAGATTAGAAGCTGAGTTTTGAGCTAAGTATCTGACGAATGGAAGAGTTCCAGAAAAAATACAAATTTGTTTTAATCATTTCTAATTGTTTCAGTAATCAGCCAGACATTTGTTTAAGATATCTATAAAGTCTATCTAAACTAAAATATAATTGTAATTTGCTTAAAATATTAAATCTCCGAAAGTTATTCTCCGATTGGTTTGAAATATTGAAACATGTTGCATTCGAATACGCGCACAAACAAAAAGTTGCATTCGAATACTCGCTTATTTTTAAATACCTTTATTATATAGATGTCACGTGTGGCACGTAAAAACATGCTTTTTTAAACAGCGCCATCTATTGGACGTAAAAGCAACACGTGCTATTGTTTCTCTATCTGCACAAAAATACTGAGCCACAGCAACACTTATTTCAATATTTGTATTGTTTTATTTGTAATACAAATTTGGCCCAAAGTGAAAAACTAGCTACATGTTTAAAAATAAACACTTTGTAATTACAGCGAAAAGTAAATTAATATATTCCTTTGAATTGATATTAAACACAAAATAGTACATTAATAAAACATATAGTTCCAGCTATGTAGTATATTACGTATATGCTAAGTGAGTCCTCCGTCAACATCAGACCCCGAATTAATTACAAGGTTTGCATAAAATTCACTGTAATTATCGTTCAATATGAATTTGCGATAATTTGTATAAAATTCTACATGGAAAATATATAACTTATTACAAGTTCGTCCTTAATGACGGGGAAAATTAATAAATAGAGTAACAAGAGACATTTTCTTCGGCGTGAAATTCATTATATATTTTGACAGGCGTATATTATAAATTTATAACTCTTTAACTTTTACGTACGACGCCAGTGTATTTGAACACACACAGGAACAAATAAGTATATTGGATTGAAGTGAGTTTTAAAAACATCTCTTTGTATTTCACTTTTGTTTTATACCCACTTCCTGCCATCCGATCTAGCTAAAACTCGGCAGAGACGCTCGTTAGCGATGCTTTTTATTGATTTTTTATCTCCCTACAGTGTCTATGACAATGCATTTTATCAACTTTTGGTGGCAATCACACACCCACACGCGGAAATAAACTAAGTCAGGATAACTAAGCTGGTCAAGCAATTAAGTCACCCGAAATGGCGTGTGTTATTAAAGTAAAGTTCATCATTAATCGAAGGTTTATTTGAGAAAACAAAATTTTAAGATAAATACAAAAAAAAATATCAGCATCTTTTGCCGGTGACCGGATAAATCATCACAATGATAATTCATCATATCTTTAAAAATTATATAAAGTCATGGAAAGTGATGAAACAAAAATTTTACTAACTGGGTTAAGTAGGTTAGGTAAGGTTAAAAATTTTTTATCGTTTTTCATGACTTTATATAACTTTTTAAAAGTGTTCTGAATTGTCACTGTGTTGAGTTATCATGGAACCCTTTTACCATATCCCCCCCCTTGGCTCTTTACTAGTAAGCTGGAAGTCGCGGGTTCAAATCCCGACGTAGTAAATTTCGCACAAGTAAATTTTATTTGATCATCTTGTATTATTTCATAAATTACTTATTAAAAATAATATATAGTACATTTGCTGCACGTTCTATAGTGAAATATACTCTCAGTATCGCACTGGCGTAAGACCACCATTCAGAATTGAAACCTTGCTTGAAATGGCTTTGGCCGTGCTTGGTGACTAGATCTGAATGGCCAGGTACTTTCCATCTTCCTCTTTCCCATCTCCTTCCCCTCCCCACTACCTTCAGCCTCACAACATACCCCAACTCTAAATCTCCCGTAGTCACTGATTTTAAACAAATAATACCAAAAGCATTATGTATATATTTTTCTAATTATCTTCATTCGTAATGTAATTACTGTTAATTGTTAAAAATACTATTTTGTAAAATACAATGTATTGTTATAATGAGGAGATCTATACTTGGTCTCTCAGTCAAGAAAACTCCACATGTTTAAACCAACCTAAATCAAAATAAATAATGAACTTTTTTGTCGATGGAATGGTTATCAAATGAGAAAATAAAATATTTTTTTTATAACTTGAATTGAATAGTAAAAAAATGAAAAATTAAATGTCTTCAATTTTTACATCTATGAATTCAGTTCTAATAAGACACATTGTACTAATTAAAATTACACTGTACAAATAAAATCACGCCTATTAAACTCTATCATCAACTCAATAATAACACAGTGTTTATCTTAAGCTGGTGGAAATAACGTTGGTACACAGTGTACATGTACCTCCGAATAACTGAGCCGCGAGTTGACCGCCGAATTACTCCGAATGAAAAGGAGCACCTGAAAAAACAATTATTTTTCACGTGGGTGACTCGGTAAGCAACAGTTTTTATTATCGCGGATATTTCCAATTTTACCGTAAGCCACGTTTTATTTTCAATTTTAAATCAACACAATCACAAAAGGATAACAAATTATTAAAAGCAATAATTACTCGCCGGAATTTTTATTTATTTATTTATTACCTACTTGTAAATTATTTAACATTATAAATGATAACAATATGCAGACATATATAAATAATTTTTTCGTTATTATTCTACTACTCCATAAGTTGAGCTCCAGGAGTTCGTGTTTATGGGAGGAGTATTTACCTTTAGTTCTAATGATTTTTTAAACAATAATCAAAAACTTTTGATTTAAATAAAAAACATAATATTAACATAGGTACACAAACTAGAAGAGTGTGTTTTTAAATATAGTTAAAATAATATATCTTTTTACAGATTAAGTAAGCGTGAGGAAATTAAGGGTACAATTTATCAGGTAAACAATTTTTTTTTTTTTTTTTTTTTTTTTATTATTTTAATATACATCATATGGGTTACATTAATACATACATATTTTGCAAAATATAATATTAAGGTTCATATATGGTCATGTATACCTTATCAGAAAAGAGGAGCTCTTGTGCCTGATAAGGGAGCCACGATTCTTACTTAGATTCATAATTCATAATGAGATATAATAATAATAATATAATAATATATATATTATAATAATAATATATATATATATTTTTATTTTTGTTTAATATAAGTTTTTTTGGAAAAAAAGTTTGATTTTATTTATTTGTTCTTGTTGGTTCGTAATACAGCGCAATTCGGAAGGGAGATTATTGTAGTTTTTTATGGCTTGGTAAATATAATGGTTTTGCATTTGAGTTGTTTTAAAGATTGGCGTAATAAATTGATTTCCATTTCTCATGAGTTTATAAAATTCTTGATATTCTGTGTTATTTTTTTCTTTACACATTTTTATAATGGAAGTTTGCTTAAATATATCATCAATATTTGGTACTGGAAACAATTTTAAAAGCAATTTTGTTGGGAAAGTAGAGTTTTTTTTAAGTATTACTTTTATAATAATTTTTTGCGAGACTTTTACTGAGTTTAGGTTGTTTTTATAAGATCCTCCCCAACCTATGATTCCGTAAATAAGCAGGGAGTGGACAAGAGCATAATATACATTTTTTAGTATTTTCACATTTAAAATATTTCTTAACCTAACAAATATATATATACATTTCCTTATTCTCTTTACTAACTCCCTAATATGGCTTTTCCATTTCAGATTTTCATCGATGATCACACCAAGATATTTGATTTCAGAAGAAGAGTTGATTACAGTACACATAGGATTAAGTAGTTGACAGTTGATATTGTCACAATTTTCATCATGGATTATGATATTTACTTCGTGTTTAGGTATTTTTTGTAGTGAAAATAATACATATGTTGTTTTTTTAGCATTAAGTGTGAGTAGGTTATTATCAAACCATGATTTTAAGATATTAATACATTCATTTGCAAGTTTGTTAACTAGTTCCCATGTTTGACCTTTTATTAATAGAACAGTATCATCAGCATAAGAGATTAATTCATCTTTGATTTTCTGTTGGAAAATGTCATTTACATACATTAAAAATAGTAATGGTCCGAGGACCGTGCCTTGAGGAATGCCAAATGTACTTGTTAGTGGTGTACTAAAAGTTTGGTTTAATTTTACAATTTGAGGTCTCTCTGTTAAGTAGCTTTCTATCCATTTAAGGGCTAAGTGGTCAATGCCATTTTGTTTTAATTTTAATATAAGTTTTTCATGGGAAATGCTGTCAAATGCTTTCTTTAAGTCAATAAAAATTCCTATACATTTATTTGATTTGTCCAGGGTACTCTGAATACTAGATGAAATTTTTGCAATGGCATCTTGGGTACTTTTTCCCTCTGTGAAACCGAATTGATTTTCATTTATAATTTTGTTTTTATTTAAGAATGCAGTTAGTCTTTTTTTAGCAATTTTTTCAAAAATTTTCGATATATTAGATAAGAGTGAAATGGGTCTATAATTAGAAATGTCCTCCGGGCTACCGGACTTAAATATTGGAGAGATTATGGTTTTCTTATACGTGCTCGGGAAAACTCCTGTCTTAAAGCTATTGTTTATAATATGAGAGATTGGTGTAGAAACATAATTTTTAATGATTTTTAGTGTTTTTACGGTGAGACCGTCAAATCCCGGAGCAGAACCACCTCGCATTTTTGATATAATTTGTACAATTTCAGACGGATTGGTTGGTTCGAAGAGTTCAAGTTTAGTTTCTATATTCGGAATATTTTCAATATACATATTATTTATTTTTTTCACGGTAATTTTTTCTGCTAGACTCTTTCCTATATTTGCAAAGAAATCATTAAAAGCGTTTGCTCCTTTTTTAGGTTCTTCAATACAGTTAATTATGTTATTGTTTTGTATTACACTCTTAATAGTATTACTTTTGGTTTTTTGTTTATTTTCCATGATTTCATTGATTATATTCCAAACTTTCTTACTGTCATTTTCAGAATCATCAAGTTTGTTTTTATAATAAATTTCTTTCGTGTTTTTTATGAGCGTGGTTAATTTATTTTTGTATTCTCTAAAATGAACATTTAATTTAATGTCTAGTGGTTTTTTTTTGTTTCTTTATAAAGCCATTCTTTGTGTCTTATGGACACAACAAGCCCATGTGTTATCCACGGTTTGATTTTACGAAATTTTGCTGTATTTCCTTTTGGAATAATTTGTTTTGAATCATTTATAAAGTTTGTTAATCTATTTTCAAATATTTTACAGCACTCGTTGACGTTTTCACTTCGGAGAATATCTAACCATAATTCCGATGACAATTTATTTTTCAAAGATTCGATATTAACAATAGATATTTCTTTCTTATTATTAGCAGTTTGTCCGCAATGTTGGTTTATCGCCTGAGGTATTATTGAATTGTAATGTAGCAAAGTCATGTAATGGTCGGTAATTGAGGTTTTTATAATTCCCGAGTTTAAATTATTTATATCCTTGATATTTGTGAAAATGTGATCAATGCATGATGGACGTTGCCCATTGACGTTTCTGGTGTAAGAGTTAATACACGACACATAATTCAATTCCGCCATCATATTTAAGTAATTATCTTTATCGTTCGATGTATAATCGTGCGATATATTTAAATTAATGTCACCTAAAACTATTGTATTCGCGTTTCTGTAGTTTAATAACACATGTCTTAATTCTTCTATAAACAAACCTACAGTAGACGAGTGCGTTCTGTATAGAGAGATAATATCAATTTTTTTGTTATAACACTTCATTTGTACGTGTAAGCAGTTTGTTCCATTCACATTAATTTCTTCCTCGCACAATATGTCACAATTATTTTGTAGGAACATAACGATTCCACTGTTTTTGTTAATTCGGTTTGTAGTAGATACACAGGTATATCCCGGTATATAGTACGCCACTTCGCCACTTGAATGTGTTTCCGTTAACACAATGCAAGCGGGCTTCCTGAGATCATTATTTACTGTTGTCAAAAATTCATCCATGTTTCGTTCCAAACTTCTTATATTCATGTGTAGAATTAAAGGACTGAGATTGAGATCGTTTTGGTGGGTACGATATTCTTGATAGCTGCTATATGTTTTTTCGTCAATATTATTTTTTTCGTCTAGTGCGTTATATAAAAATTCTGTCATTTTTCTTCGAAGTCTATTCTGTCTCTTGCTACTTTCAGCATTTTATTTTTGTACGGACATAAGTTACTGAAAGCTGTGTGGTCTGTTTTATTTTTCTCGCCATATTTCTTATTTTGCGATGTGCAATTTGCACAAACCGGTGTTTTTTCTCTTTCAGGGCATTTAGCAAAAGTATGATCACCCGTGCAATGCGGGCACACCGATGGATTCATTCGATTTAGGCATCTGGCGGCTGTGTGCATGAATTTGCAGCAGTGGTAGCACTGGGTTAAAGGATCACAATCCACTATGTTAACCCTTTGGTACTGGATATTTATCTTTTCTAAGGATAGCAATTTTTTTCGTGTTGTACCGCTGGTTTCCACGATATAGTTCGAGAATTTGTTTTGTTCTTCATCTTCTTGATCCCGAGTACCACGTTGGTATTTCTTAGAATGTTTGTATTTTATTTCAGTAATCAAATTTATTTTATTTTCTTCGTTTTTCGTTACAATGTCTTGAATCCCTTCGTTTTGTGTGAGTATCCCATTTACTATTTCCTCTTCCGTCAAGTTCGATTTGAGTCCTTTCAAAATTAATTTGGGTTTTTTCTTTTTTATTTCATTTATTTCTAAGTTATAATTGAGTTTTTTAATTTCCTCCGTAAGAGTGTTGGTATATTCTTTTTTTGGGCAGGATATGATTACTTGCTCTTTATTTGTTTTTCTTAATCCATTTATTCCAATTTTAAGTTGGTCTAGTTTGATGTCTTTCTGTATCTTATCATATATTTCTGCAGCTTTTGTTGTTTTTTTAGTTGATGATATTATTATTGAGAACCTCTCTTCTTTTGAAATTTCTTTTTTATTTGCTGTTAGAACTTGCGCGTAAGATGGTATTTTATTGTTTTTTTCTACGACTTTTTCAATTTTCTTCGTAAGTTCTTCGTAATTTTCGATAATTTTGTTTTGTAGTTTGATTATTTCATTTTGGTGTTTAATTTTTTCAGTTTTCCAAAGCTCTTCTAATATATAAACATTTTGTTCTAGGTTCGTTTTTGCTTTCGAATCTTTCACTGTTGTAATTTTTTGTATTTCAGTTTTTATATTAACAATGGCCGTGTCCATAATGTGTTAAATCGCTGCGCTCGGCGCAAATCGCTCGGCGCTCGGCAGCGCTTGCAATTTTTGCGACAATACTTTACTTCGCTGCGCGCGACCGTTCACGTTGATTATAGAACTAATACTGATTAATAGATTAGTTAGTTAATTATTAATTAGAAAAATAGTTTTTTAAAGACAATTAAATTAATATATATATATTTTTTTACAGATTGAGTAAGGGTAAGAAAATGAGGGGTACAATGTATCATTATCCAATTTTAGGGATTTAATTAACTTTTTGAATTGTTCATAATTCACAGTTTCGGTTACACTAATTTTATTTTTGGAAAATCATATATATTACCATCTCACACCTAAATATGAATAGTGGTGCTGAGCCGTGGTCGTTCTAAGCATAGGAATGGCTATCAAGCCATTAGTTTTGAATCTATTGCTTATGCTATCTGAGGGGTGAATTTTATAAATAAAATATTCTTTATAAATTTGATATAAGGCGATTCTCTTATTCAATTCTGTGATAGATGGTACATTAAATTCCCGAAATATCTCTAAAGTAGGGGAGTCATATGGTTTCCTAAGGATGATTTTTATAATTATTCTTTGAATTGTAATTATGGGATGTAAAGAAACCTTAAAAGCCCCTCCCCACCCAATAATCCCGTACTGCAATATGGACTGAATTAATGCATAATAGACAATTTTGATAGTTTTCTTATTAAAAATATTTCGTATATTATAGAAAATATAGATAAGTTTTCTTATTCTTTCAACAGTGAGATTAATATGGTCTTTCCATTTAACATTTTTATCTATTAAGATACCAAGATATTTTATGTTAGATTTATGATTTAGTTTCGCGCAGTCCGTATTACATGTACCGTCATTTACACAATTTTTAGAATGAATTGTTATGTTAATTAGGTTATTTGGCACATCTTCTTGTAGAGTGAAAGGAATACAATATGTTTTTTCTGTATTGAGTGATAATAAATTGCCATCGAACCAATTTTTTATAACCTTCATATCTTGATTGGCTGCATTGGTAATTTCGTTCAATTAAATATTCATACAAATTGAAAATATATCCTGAGTAGAAATAAATTCCGCCGATGGGAATTGAACCCGCACCTTCTGATGTCCGGTCAGGTGCTCTGGACCACTGAGCTACGTCGGCATATTCCCAACCCGCCAAATAATTCAATATGTACAAGTACTTCAATCGACAATTACTGCTTATCGTCGGCATTTATTTATACTCGGGAGATATTTTCAATTTGTATTTATATTTATGGCGAGTAATTATTGCTTATAATAATTTGCTATCCTTTGTGCTATGAATAGAAATCTTGTTTTATAAACATTCGTTTATCATTAAAAAATAACACAATCACAATTTAACTCACCTTTAAATAATAAGTGATTAAAAGCGATGAAAAAAAAAACGTAACCTATTCAACCTAGTTTTTGTTTCATCACTTTTAATGACTACCTACATCACTTTGTAAAGGTGTGTTAAATTGTCATTTTGATGAGTTATCCGGTCAGCTTTCATTTCAACGCGTTTTTAAAGTGAAAAATTGGGACGAGTTGAAAAATCTAAGATTTCATAAAATGCAATGTTACATGTTAAATTTTAAATGACTACCGCAGACTCACCGCAATTTGACGGTTTTTGTCAATATAATTATGATACCATTTTTCTGCATGGGTTCTATATAATTTTAAATTCAAATTTTACTTTTGATTATAATTCCATTGAATTATCAAATGTTTCTAAAATCCCATACAGGCGTATAATATAAAAAATATAAAACAACCTTTCCGTCTCTCGTAAATATACTTCCCAAATACGCAAACTCATCCACTGGCTTAAAGTATTCATAGTGTACAACAATATTGCACACTGTTTTCGTGCTCTCTCTTTCAAAAACCAAGATTTTAGAGGACTTATACATATAATAGTATATCTCAGTGTCCTTACATTGCAAAAGTTCCAATCCAAAAGGCAGCATACAGTGCATACTGCAGATAATGTGTACCATATCGTGCTTGTTTATTAAATTATAGATAGAGCTTGCATATATGTAGTTGGTGGAGTTTTTTTTTTTTTTTTTTTTTTTATTTCCTTTATTTTTTCCCAATTTAAATATTTCACAATACAAGTTTTTTAATAATATGAAAGGGAACCCACTAAGGCGCAGCCTGTGCGTGGGTAATATAATTTAATACATTAGATTTTTGTACCTAAAAATATATAACAGTAAAAATAAAATAAAAAACAGTAAGCATAATAAAGAAAAACGGTAGGATTATAATTAAAGTTATTCTAAAAGATTGTGCAAGAGGAGCATATTAAAAATAAATCAAAGTAAAAATAAAGATTGTAAGATAATATTTATGAATTAAAAGAACACAAAATAAAATAATAATAACTATACAGAAACAAAATAGAAAAAATTAAATGAATAATGCTTCAACATTTGCATTGTACAGCCACAACTTTAATTCTTTTTGGTATTGCTGTTGATTAAAGTTTACCTGCCCCTATGGGATTTTCATGACACGATGCTTTAGTTAGCACTAGTTACAGTGCACATTACATCCGCAGTGCGAGGCCGGGGATCTATAGCAACCCACATAGACAATACAATAACACGGGCACATTAACGGCCAGGAACGCAGCCAACTTCTAGAGATAAAGAGCCAAATAGCCGAACAAACATACCGAACTTCGGAACGTATCTTTTACGAACAGATGAAAACTTTCACCTTACCAGGGGGAAGTAACAATACAGGGGTATTAAAGAGGCGCTTCATATAATATTATACGAGTTAACAACTAGTTGTGTCTAATTAATGTGAGTGTAATATACTGGTGTATTGTATAATAGTTTTCATAGAATGGAAAATATTTGAGATCGGGAGTATTCAATTAATGCTTTGGTTCGTCAAAGATTACGACTACTTTACTATCGTATGATAATTACAATGAATGTCTAGCAGGACATACTTCCGTTCTATCAGAGACTATGAGTTATTCTAATGAGGGAAACAACTGGAAGTAAGCTCTCTACCTAGGGATCGGCTAGCATTGGCTGTAGTCGTAACCACTCGGTACGACCATTCGGGTATGACCGACATGCCATCTCTGTCATCTGTAGAAAATCTTAAAACTTCAATAACTGTATAGCAATAACAGATTTAAATGCTCTACTAACACAAAGGATACAATATTCACTCATTGGTGGTTTTGAAATGTACCAATTAATAGGTATGGTGAAAGGACTCTTAACAATGCTGTATTTATTTATTTTTATTTATTTATTGGATGATTTTTATAGGGCCGCTTTTGCGAAATATCACCTCAGGGACGCTGTACAGTTAATGCAGATATTACAAAAAAAAATAATATAAATATTACAAATTGAAATTAAGTTAAATAAAATGAAGTACAGAAACAGGTGACACGGAGATGGAGAGTCTGCTGCAAGAATCCTAGGTGGTGAGGAAACTGGACCGGCTGCTGCAGCGAGAGAGTCCACCGCGTCCACCAACAGTGCCAGCACGAGGTTCGTCATCCTTCCAGGTATGTGTCTGCTGCTAATAGAGCGCTGACACAATGTCCTCTCATGGATTCCAGACCTTGGCAGCACCGCTGTGACATTCGACGAAGGTAGAGGATGGAGACTCTGCAGCAAGAATCCCAGGTGGTGAGGAAACTGGACCAGCTACTGCAGCGAAAGAGTGCACCGCGCCACCAACAGTGCCAGCACGAGGTTCGTCATCCGTCCAGGTATGTGTCTGCTGCTAATTAAGCGCTGACACAGTATCCTCACATAGATAACAAACCTTGTGACGCTCGGAAAGTCCATCTCCTTGTACACTTGTTTCTTGTTTCTTGTACCCACAATATTAAATAAACAATCAATTATACAATACCCATTTATTCTACACTCTCATCAATTTAATCACCTTTCAGACAAAACATAATATATCTTATCTCATCTTATTATAATTCTCTAACTTCTCCATCCTCTTCTTGCGATCCAAACTAGGTATACATCATGTTTATTATTTTTATTATAATAATGTATAGATTCTATGTCCGTAAACTGTAAAATTCACCCGCCATAACACAGGGTCATCCCTAGCATGGAGGGTGAAATATCACAAAAAAACCACATGTACTCTCTAAATTATGTATCAATAAAACAATAAAATAGTTAAAAATAATACAATTTTTACAGCTTAAGTCAAAAACTGAAACTTATATGGAACCTTAAGCTGTACGACGAAAATCGGTTCCAAAATAGATCGAGTTTTTTTTTTCATCCCGAATCCACATGAAAAGATAACCATGTAAAAACTGAACTAAAAAAGCTAAGCTTAATATGACCATTATCTTCTTCTGTTCGCTGCTGTTTTGTGTTTGGTTTGCGGTGTCCGGGCATTGTTCATACTGTTCAGTGTTCAGTGTCTATGTGTCCCGTCCACCAACCGAGGTTAGTGTGAGAGAGTTCTAGCACTCAATAAATTGGTAAAGTTAGAACACTAACCGTAACATGATCAAGATTATTTAATCTCTACTCCTTCTTGGAACGGATCTAACGGCTTACAGGGATCACGAAACTTTTCTGAAAATACACCCGGATTTTTTAAATTAGAATCATTGGACTCAGATGACTTACATTTAACCAGTGATTCCTGACAATATTTGAAGTCAAAAATCTTTAAAAAATTGAAGATTTTTGACTTTTTTAATGTTTTTTTTTTTCAAAATATAAAATATTATATTTTTACAATGTCGTCACTGGTCCCTCGGCCGAGGGACCGCTCAATCCCTTACCACGAAATACGGGAAAGGAACAAAGCAGCCGTTTGCGGTTGCTCCGTTCCGGTTCGCGGATATTTTGTCTTACGTAGCATTACATCGACCTTAGCTGATCAAGTCTTACTAAATAATAACAGGATTCACCGGTTAAAGTAAGTCAAGTACGTTCCTTGACATCCTGAATACCTATTTTAAATATCTTTTGTATTTATGTTTGATAACTGTTTCGCTTTCCGAAAGTATTAATAACGTGGTAGGTTAGTAATTCATTTAGAATTCTAATTATCCTTTCAACGGATAAATTAACTACACCCAATCATTAACAAAAATACTAATTTTGGTTTTCTGCGCATGAAATTTTTCACGTTCAATTAACTCAAATTTACTTTGAATTATATAAGTGTAATATTCAAAATTGAAACCGTTTGTTTCCTCAATGTTACAGTTGTAATATCCCGTGGTTTTTATGTAATCTAACATGTGTTTTTATTATTTAAGTTGCTTCTTCTTTTGAATAATGATTAATGATTAGTTATGGTTCAAATATTGTTACAATATACTGTCAAATTACCCATCTGGACATCTAATACTCATTTTTTCTTTAATTTTGAAATATTTTGTGTTTGTATGTAGAATTACTTTATGTTTGTGATACTCTTATGTTTGTTTCACTCAAATGTAAATTGTTAACCTCGGTACAGGCTTAGTCCTAGTGAGGTTGATTTTATGTGAAAAAAAGTGTTTAATGTATAGTGATATGCAATACATAAATAAATAATCATCACTTTAAAACCAAACTGTTGAGTGGTGAGCTCTGGCGTTAAGAAACTGAGGTTTTTAATGTCTAAATTTTATGTGCCAACGCTACTATTTTACAATAATATTATCTAGAATCTGGCTTAGAAATTTGGTTTGAATTTGGCTGTATTGTGTTTATTTTGTTTTTTCGTCGCAGATTTTCTGCTATGTAGTCTGAAGTTGTTTTCAACTCCATTTCTATTTTGTCTTTCAGAATGTTTATTCGAACTAACTATAAAGTTCATGTGATAGCACGTGCGAGTGACAAGTGTCGCGTTTCGAGTATTTAGCAATGGCGCCCGCGCACGTGACCCCACTCGTATCATGTACCCCAGATTCCGAGCCACTGCCTCGCTGTGCCCAACAGAAGTAACTGCCAAATAATAATTACTCTCGGTTCGGGATTATTAAAGAACTTAATGAAGAAGTTAAAGTGAAGAAGAGCAGTGGTTTGGGGCGGTCAACTGAACTAAACACTAAGCATCTTTGGCTTCACATTAATTATGATTATCCACAGTCTAAAACAGAGATTCCCAACCTTCAGTCCATGTAATCTACAAAAAAATATACTAAGAATTAAAGAACTTAAATTTTTTATTTTTTTAATGCAAATTTTTCATTTGACAATTTATTTGCATTATTCCCTTTTGAAAGAAGTCAAAATCACAGAACTCGTTTTTGTATAGGTATAAGGTATGTGTATGGCAACTATCGAGTCCGTATACATGCTACTTTATTTATTTATGTTTTAAATTATAAAATAATAGCAGACCGATGGTCCTCGTACGCAGCGCGTGACACTACAGCTCTTCACTCATTCACCTACATATTACGGCAAGCGATCGATGACGAACGCGTGGTACTATTTCCAGCCTAAACGTTAATAGTGGCCATAATTTGAAATTTTATTATCTCACAATGTTCAATAATACTTAGAAAATTTTCAACTGTGAAAAAAAAACAGTAAGATGATTTTGCCCTCTGTTTTAATTGAGAGATATTTAATTCAAGGACAAATATTAATGGTTCCGAGGAGCAACACGGAAATGTACCAAAATACGTTTACATAATATGTATATTAAACATATCTGGGTCCGGAATTATATAATAATATCCCAGCAGAATTAAATGTTAAAAGTTGCAAAATGTTCCACATTGGTCCATCAATAAATAAATGTTTTATTGGTTTGGGTACAGGGGAGTCTGAAAAAATCATTTTGTCACCCAAAATTATAAATAGTTACCTATTAATGAAGCACTTAGAAGGTAATATCCCAGCAGAATTAAATGTTAAAAGTTGCAAAATGTTCCACATTGGTCCATCAATAAATAAATGCTTTATTGGTTTGGGTACAGGGGAGTCTGAAAAAATCATTTTGTCACCCAAAATTATAAATAGTTACCTATTAATGAAGCACTTAGAAGGTAGTCTTAATAAAAAGTGTTTTAATTTACATAATGCAGTTTATTAGCATTTTCACAACCATTAAGTTCCTTAGAACAGGCAATCTGCCTAGCTTGGAACAAATATCTATCTGATAAGACATTATAACACCTGCACACATTTTAATAAATAATAAACATATAATATGTACGATATTGATAAATTGTAGCTATGGACTTAAAAATTAGAAAAATTGATGGATAATTATCACAGTCATTAGGGTTGGAATGTACTTAAGCTGGAAAAACTTATGAAATTGCACGAATCGTGTAAATAATCAAAACAATATTCAGAAATCAATGTTCCATTTGGCATTCGATACTTTATTCAGATGTAGCTGCGTCCTTAAAGATTTCTTCAATAATTTTCTACCAATTTTCAGGTCGTATATATACTTTTTACTATGATATTATTGGGTAATTGTCAGTAAAGAAATGCAATAAAAAATTTAATAATAAATAAAATAAAATAATCGAGGTTGATTTCAAAACAGACGCGGCTAACAAGAATGCAATTCTGCTGAGTATCTTTGGCTCCTTGTGTTGATTTTGGCATGTTGAAAATAATATACCATGGTCTAAGGCGGACCATAGTTGAGAAGCACTGGTCCACAGTTTAACTTGTAGGAACTTTGCATATTTTGAGCTGACCTCAAATTCCAGCCGCCTTTGTAGTTAGTTTTGAAGGAAGACTAGTTATTCAGTAAATATCAACAGATTATGTATCTTTTTCTATTGATCTTCTAAGCGAGAGAAAGACGGACTTAGCAAGTCAAAGTCAATTATTAAATTACTTGCTTTATTTATTTATTTACACACTAGATGTTTGCGTAGAGACGAACAAAAAAATTGAAATTAAAAATGACATGCTCGCGAGTTGTAATTGACAGTTAATAAAAGTTTAATGAAAAAGTGCAGGTACTTTTAAAATCAATTACATCATGCTAAAAAAAGAATGAATTAGTTTTGTGTATTAGTAAAGAATCTAAACATAGTAGTTTTTCGTAGTGGTTATAAGTTGTGATCGCGCGAGTAATTATAGGAATGGGTGGCAGGCACTCCTCATTGCTGCATTTAAACCTTAAAAAGTACGTATGTTTTGTAAAGTTATCATATATTTTGTAGTTTTATTGAATGACAACAAAGATGTAAGAAGAGGTATCTATTAATTTATATTTGTTTCAGTGTAACTTTCGTGCGCATTGTAGGTACCTTATACGAGAATTAAACGTTTCAAAAAATATACACATAATAATAAGACACATTCCTGGAATATGAATAACCTAACAATGTTTGAAAATCTCCTAATAATACCACATTAAGCGGAAAATGTTGCTTGCTTCGTGATGAAGGACTTGAAAGCCAGCCAAGGAATTGAAATCACAAATTCTAGGTGTGTCAGGATGTTAACTCAGCCACTGACCGGTCACAGATTTGGCACATGGCACCATTTAATGATTCTAATGCTTGCTAGAGTCGGAGACAAGGCAAAAAATGCCGATTATAAATTAGGATACAATTTCGTTATGAGAATTGTGTTCAGCTTCTGTTTTTACAGAAAAACGACTGAAATATTTTGTAGATTGCGGGAAAAACCATATTTATATTTATACGAATAGTGTATTGCGGGAGAAAGCATATATTTATACAAATAGTGTAAATTTTATATTTTTATTTAAATAGCAAAAAGTACATCGTGATTACATGACTCTTTTAATTATAAAATTAAGAAAAATCTGTCTACATTATTGTTTTGTTTATTCATTGGAGACATTTGCATTATGATTCATTTTAATTCTGAAAATTTTAAATCGCATTTTAAGGAATCTGTGATTTTAGCAATCTAATAGAAATATGCCAATGGATAAAAATAAATTACACACGCAATGTCTGTTTGTCAAGAGAGAGGTGTATGAAGATCCAGCCTGTTTGCTAACTGCACTTATGGAAATGATCCGGAGGGTTTTTTATTATTTTTTAATTGTATACTATATATATTCTCTTAAACTCTTTCCCCTTTTTTATTTTAAATTATATACTTTTTTATTGTTATTTTTGTTTTTCTTCTATATTTCATACATGATTTATTATTTTAATGCCGAAAAAATCTCACGGAGAGTATTTGAAAACTATACCCTTCCTCACCTTTCCAATGAAAAATACAAGGAGCCCCCCTTATGGCGCTGGGGGGTGTGGGCTAGGAAGAAGTGTGTGTCACATGTCAGGACGATGATAGATGATGATGAGGAGCTTTTCTGATCTCCCTCCCCCTCCTCCTCCCCCATCCTCCTCCCCATTCCTGGACCGAGATCGCGCACAAATAATTGGTCATTACGCCTGGCGACACCCCTCTTCAGTATAACTCGTAATTTCGCTTTTTACGCACTTCTTTTCCACAGCGTCTCAGAAAAGAAGTATTATTTTGATGAAACGTCAATTATTTTTGTTTATTGCCTGAAATGTCAATTATAATAATTGATTTATGACGCTTAGATATTGGTGGGACGTAAAAATCGTGTCCAATTATTCAACAGCGAAAACAAATGCTACTTTTATAATTTCATTTAAACCTTCTCCGCTCTACGGAACATATTTTAATTTAATGTCAACCTATTAATTCTAAAGGTCAACCTATTTTAACTGCATTGTTTAAAATATAGAATAAAAATGTACTTACTTTTAGGACGGGTTGTTTCGGAGAATTTGAACAATTCATCAAATTTCAACGTTCATTTTCAAGTTCTGTTTTTATTTAAGTTCTGTCAAGCAACTAGCCTGCAAGGATATAGTAACAGAACTTGAATAGGACTTTCACAGAACCCGAAAATGAACGTTGAAATTTGGTGAATTGTTCAAATTCTCCGAAACAACACGCACTTAAACATTTAATCCCGTGCACATTCGTATTAGATAACCATCAAAAATCACATTATCTGAATTAACTGTGAAGATTAACACTTAAAACTTTTAACGAAAGAAATACACATTTCAAATACAGAAATAAAATAATTTTCTGGAAAAAATATATTACATTATAGGTAGGCATAGAGTAAAGAATAACACAAGAAGTGCCTTACGGGCGTGTTTTGTGTTCCAAATATAATCCATACAGTACTTCACCATGATTACGAAATTCAAAAGTGATGGTGATATACAATTCGAGGAAAGTTATAGAGAGACAGAACGAGTGAAAAATAGTCTAGAACTAAAAGGTAATAAGTCAGAAACACATTTGTTTTCATTTAACGTTTTACTCGTTTTACGTTAAATTGAAGGACTAATTGTACCTAAGCATTTAAACAAATATGAACAAAGAACACTGGACTACATGATACCTACTTGCTTAAATATGTTACCGGCTGAAATAAAAAAAAAGTACAAATGTAAAAACAAATATTATGTTGAAAAATTGGCTCGCTGAAAGAAATAGTTTGTATTAGAGTCTAATACAAACTATAGGTAGATACTATCACTGTTGTGTATATGTTTTTTATATTTTTAAAACAAATTGTTATTTTTTATTGTTATCACTGTTGTCATTAAGTGAAATAAGTTTTTATCTTTTTTTAATATTTTTTATGTGAAAAGTTGCCATCGACAAACTACTGAAAATTAGTTTATTGGAACTTTTCTGTTTTTTTGTATTTTATTTTATTATTTACTGTAATATATATTTTTGTCTTGCTTTCTTTAAATAAAAAAAAATTCAATTTCATACGGAAACATTTTAAATTTTCAATTTTTATTGGAACAACTTTTCTTTAACATTTTTTAATCATTTACCCATTTGCTTCAATTTATCACTGAAAAGAAAGATAATACCAACAAATCAAAACGAAACATGAAACAGAACAAGACACAGAAAATAAAAAGAAAACGGTTTCAACTGGGAATCGAAACACGGATATTTGTCTTACCAGGACAACGTATAATATGAAGATTCCAATGGTCCAGTGGATAAAGACGTTGTCCCGGTAACACAGATATCCTGGCTTCGATTTCCAGTTATATTATTACCGTTATATTTTTATTTTTAGTATCTTATTCTGTTTAATTTGTTTTCGTATAGATTTTTTAGCATTATCTACTTCTTCAGTGATACTTCCAGTTTTCTTATTTTTGTTCAGTTGCTTGTATGAACGACGCTGAAATTCAAAACGAATCTAAATTCATTGAACCAAGGTTATAATCACTCATAGACAGACCGAAAACCGAAATTAGTAAGTAATGATGATAGATGCTTTCTGGAATATACAGGAAGCAAAGGCAAATCCTAGTTCGTATTTATTTTTCAATCGCCATGGGAACACGCGTTGTGCTTTATTAACTAGCCCAGCGTAAATACTTCATGCCAGTATCAAACGATCTATTTATTTTATTCATTTGTCAGGAACAATTCAGTAGCTAGGGACGCTGTATCCGTTTTCGGATTCACCATTCCAGACCCGTTCTGACGTCATTATACTTTCCAAGCAGGTTCGCCGAGCAAAAGAAAACATCGTGTTCTGTTTAGACGGAGTTTTTCCTTTCCCAATTACACCAACTATTGGGCAATTCAGCGAACAGGGCTGGCCAAACTAGCTACCTAACCAGTAACCATCGAGCGCCGAATGTCGAAACGTTTCGGGATTTCAGGAACTTTCAGAAATGCCTTTCAGTTTGTTCGCAATAGCGGTTTTATGGCGAAAGTTGTTGTGCTTGGATCGAAAACCATTTGGTTACTAATGCATTCATTTACCTACGCTTTTGCACACATTTTATGTATTATAGTATTATTTTTTGCGTTAATAGTCAAATCAATTGTAATTAATTATATCAATTGTTACGTTAATGATTATATCAATTGTTATTAATTATATCCATTGTTATTAATAATATCAATTGTAATTAATTATATAAATTGTTATTAATTTATATCAATTGTTATTAATTATATCAATTTTTATTAATTATATCAATTGTTATTAATTATATCAATTTTTATTAATTACATCAATTGTTATTAATTATATCAATTGTTATTAATTATATCAATTGTAATTAATTATATAAATTGTTATTAATTTAAATCATTTTTTTTAATTATATCAATTGTTTTTAATTATATCAATTGTTTTTAATTATATCAATTGTTTTTAACTATATCAATTTTTATTAATCATATCAATTGAGACGCAAACACGGTTTAAAAATATATTTATTGCAATATTGACGTAATTGAAATTAAACTGAAAAATGTCTCCCTCAGAAGAAAGGTAGTGAATATAGTCACTCTCCCCAAAAGCATGATTATGGGTAGATTGGTCCTAACTCTTGGAAAAAATAAAAAAACCTGTGCTGCCTAGCTCTGGTGATTTTTCGGCGACGTAAAGCTATGTACGTTCCAGAACATATAATATGCAAAAAATTCACTAATTACCTATCCTCATTTTTTTATTTCTTAATGAAAGCTCATTTCCAAACTTACATTTTCGGTTTGTATTCAGATAGGCCAGTTTTTATTGCCACGATTTACAATGAATATGAAGGTCGAAACAACTGTCAAGCAATGATGAACTAAAATCCATTTTTAATTATCAAAAATGACCGTTTAATTTAAATAACTGTTTTTTTATAGTAAATTTTAATATTTAAAATAATTATAAATTTGTCAATTTTCTAATGTCCGCGAAAACGTCCGTGACTTCACAAGAAGCTTCCTTTTTGTATCAATAGGGTCAACTCGGTACGAAACTGAGACGGACTCATAGTATAGTTGTTACATTTCCTATTATATTACGGTGAGATATATGATTTAAGCAGTTTTCGAAATAAATAGCACCACGCTTTGTATTTGCATCTAAAAAATTACCGTACAGTTATAATGTATTTTAAAAAGACATCGACCGTAAAACCTAACATGAATGCGAAAGATTTGTCAAAGTTTGCGATTGTTTGAAATGAGGGTTTTGTAGGAATCTGGGGATCAGTATGTGCATAAGTGATAGATGTATGAATCTATCCCTCCCACTTCTGTGTAAGGTTCTGAGAGTCCTGCTGGAGAGGTCATAAGGTCTCCCTCAATCAGTTCCCAATCCGGCCTGCCACGCAGTTGGTGGGCAGACGCATCTGTCGCCGAGACCCGGACAAACCTCACCTCATGAACCCTGGCACCCCCGCTAAGTCACCAAACGGAGCAAACCACTTGGGGTGACCTATGACACAGGTATTAGTTATCAAATAAATGGTTCCAGGAGCGGCGGTACCTATAATAGCATCCCAAATTGAAATTTATTTAAAGCAAACTGCCATAATCATAAATGCTACTTAATGCCAAATAACCTGACATTACTTAAATTGTACTTGTTCTTCAGTGCCAAATGGAAATGTGTGCAATGGATCGGACAATTCCTCAGTGCCTAGTGCCTAGTACCCAGGGCCGAACATTAGCACACTCCAGTCCCTGCATCCCGCAGCCCTTCAGCGGACAGTTTGCTCCGGGGAAGATTGATGAGGAGAGATGTTTTTACTGGGAATATTTCCTCTGTCCTGATTTATGGCAACTTTAAACGTGCGAACACGAACTTGTACTTGAGAAACTCGCACTCCTAGGAATTTCCTTTTAAAATCCGGCTCGTCAAGCTTTTGTCTTTTTAAGAACCACAGAAAATCATCCACTTTTCTCTACCGATCTTCAACTTCGGTAGCGTAGATATATATGAATTTATTGATAACTTTGCTTTTGAATCGGGAAAATTCGCAAATTTGACACTTTCCAATAATACACAAAATACCATAATATCATTAATATTCATGTATGAGCTCACTCACAGATGGCATTAGATTAGTCTATTAGGCTACCCATAGATGGCGTTAGCTGTCGAGAATAATGGAATATTAATTAAGGTTATAATTAAGTAAGGAGGATATGCTGAAATAAGTCAAACCATGATGCGTATAGTGTAATCTGTCAGCCACATTAAAGGGAATTAATTGAATATTTTATAACCTATATTGCTTTGTGTTGCCGAAAGTTTCAAATAAATAAAGACTTTTATACTTTTTTGAAATTTTTTAGTTAAGTAAATTTAGTTGCAAGCGTCAGTTGAAATTTAATTATGGCAGTCACAGATAATTTAATTTGTGAACTTCCCGAGAGGCTAGATGCGTGTAATTGAAAATTAAGTGTTTCAAGCGCAAGCGATTCAGATAAATTTTTAATACACTTTCTCACTGCATAGACCTTTTAAATCGCATCTCAAACAAATCCAGCTAGGGCGAAATTTCAATGTCACCAGTGCACAAAATGCACAAAATGTTAACAAATCATCAAAAATGCACGTGAGATTCACAAAAACTATCAGTACTTTATACACATTTACAGTCGGTAATAAACTCATGTTTAAATTGTTGGGTATGGTCTTTTTTATTAAAATTTTTTAGTGTAAAACGAAATAAACACAGAACATTTCCACATAATGTTAGTTGTTTTTCACTCCGAATCCGTAATAGACAAACTGGATGTAAAACCAGCATTGGAGTGCAGCGTTATTTAAATGTCTGCAGCAAGAGCCTGTGGTCTGCGGTCTGCGGTCTGCGTTCTGTCGACTCCCATAATGAGTCCTCGGGAAACCCCACTGCTTACAAATTGCTGCAAGAATACTTTTTTGCGTTTTTTATGCGTTTATCTGCAAAGTGTTTATTTCGCAATTGAACTTTTTTTTTTTTAAAGAAATTCAAACATTTCCAGGTTACGAATAACCTGACAATATTTGAATATCTCCTACTACCATCACAGTAAGCTGAAAATGTTGCTTGTGTTGTAATGGAGGACTTAACCAGCCGAGGAATTGAACACACTGGCTTGGGTGGGACCCAAACGCGATTTCAACTCGGCCACCGACCGGTACCTAAGGACTCGATAATTCACAAGCATGATTTAATCAATATTCAGTTTAATTTAAAAGATTTCAATATTTTGTTTTATTTCGTTTTTAACAGAAATAAAAGACCCTTCACAAAGCCTCCCTAAATATGTCATATGCCCTGAGAAAAATATTTCCCGCACGCGTATTGCGTTGAAACACGCACGGGTTTGTTTAATTTCTAAACTTGTGTTTAATTCAATGCGCTCATCCTCCAATCGTGCACGGGTTTATAATTACCATGCGTATTGATTGAGCGCTTTGCATTTTTGTTATTTGTTTTTGGGGTGTTATGCCGAGTTGCGCTAACTCCTTCTTTATCCAACGTTGCGGACAGCATTGCAGTGTCCATCATACTATTATTAATAACACATCTGCCCTGATGATGGACACTGCAATGCTGTCCGAAACGTTGGCTAAAGAAGGAGTTAGCGCAACACGGCAAAACACCCCAAAACAAATAATAAAAATACTTTTGGCCGTGAAAATCTCAAATCATATTTGAGCGCTTTGCAGTTTGCGTTGCAAACCGGCGCACAATTGGAGGACGCGCACTTTCAACTAAACACGAGTTTAGAAAAAGAATTAGCGTAAATTTTTGACCACCTGTATTTTCTTTTATAAGTTTATAAATATTTAGCTTATTATTTAATGTACGTTGGAAACATTGCGAAATTTCAAGGTCTTTGGCATTTCTGGGCAAACATATTTAACACTGCATATAGTTGTACGTAATATATTTCTCCACTTTTTTTCATATTCTCTATGATTTTGACACCACTAAAACATATTTTCATATCATCAAATATCTCCTATTCTTCTGAAACAGTTCTTCGTCACATAATATTATTGAATTTAAACGTTTAAACACTATAAAAACTAATATTAAAAGAACCATTTAGCCCCGAACATTGAAAAAAAGATATTTGAAATCTCAAAAAATATCCTGTTATAGTATGCACATCTCCCTCTTTTCCCTTTTCCATCTACGGACTGATCGAACCCCCCCCCCTTTCCCCAAGACGCGGCTCTCAGGGGAGGGATGAAACCGGCCACGCGGAGACCTGGAACCTTTTTAGGGATATTACTGATATCCATTTTTTTTTTAAATATTTAGGAAGACTGGTACGAAAATAGCATCAGGTAGTATTCGTAATGGTTTGAACAATATACATAGGAACAAGGAAATATGCAGCTCATCAAACTTCAGCCCTGTAAAATTACTTTTATTTTCAAGTATTTTACAAACATCATCGGTGCTTCAACCCTTAGGGGGTCTTGGCCGTTTTCAGGAAATACCTCATTTCCTGCCCGTCTTCTGCAGTTTCAATCACCTTTGAGAGATGCCAAGTTTAGGCATCACTTTTGCTCTGCAGTTTTACCAGAGAGAAGACTGCTTTATGGTATTACAAATTCATTAATAGAAAAATAATATCGATAGTATGGCGGTAATAAAAAGGATTTCTGTTTAATCTACCTTCACCACAAGCAAGCACACAAGATGATCTCTCAGGGAGCAATAATGTGCGAAAACACAAAATTGTTTTTAAACTAAGTTCTGTGAATAGCAGACCTAATGTAACTAGCTCGTGCAAAATCTGGGGGATTAAAAAGGTACTATCTAACTCGGCAACCATCTTGACAGAATTGATCAGATGCGGAACACACAAACAAATTTACAGATAGACGAAACGCATTGCGCTCGAGTTCAAACAGGACTTCGCCACGCTCAGTCAATGATACCGATTAGTGGATGGATTGATAAACGCGTTGAATTACATTTCAGCTATCGTAGGTTCAATCCTTCTGCTAGATAAGTCATCCTTCATAACACAAGCAACATTTACACATAGTATAAAAAATAGTGAATGGTAGCAGGAGTTTTTCAAATAATATTGTGGGATTATTTGTAATCCGAAAATGTTTGACTATCTTTTAAAAAAATATATTATCCGATTCCCACAGTTTTAAAGCCAGGGTCAGATTTTCCGATCTCCTTCATTGGTTCCAGTGTAAATATGGATTGTTCCTTCGGGACCCAGTTCCCGGAATCGATAAACACTATAAAAAAGAGCATTTTACCCCGGCACAATATTCCTCCAAGGGTCCTCCACACGAGCCTATTCCAACGGAAGTAGTTTACGAGAACACTCCTGGAGATATTGTTCACTTTTCTCAAATACATAAAAGCAAAAATGTTGATGTATTCATTTAACGAGTATATCTATCTGTCTATCCTTTTTATTTGAATTTTGTAAATACATTTACCTATATTCTACAGCTTAGACATAACATGAGTTACCTATATTCTTCAATTTAGACATAATACGAGGTACTTTTATTCTACAATTTAGACATAATACGAGGTACTTTTATTCTACAATTTAGACATAACACGGGGTAACTATATTCTAAAATTTAGACATAACACGGGGTAACTATATTCTACAATTTAAATATAACACAAGGTACCTGTATTCTACAGTTTAGATATAACTCGAGTTACCTATGTTCTTCAGTTTAGACATAACACGAGTTACCTATTTTCTACAGCTTAGACCTAACCTTAGTTACCCATGTTCTATAGTTAAGATATACCCTAGTTACGTAAATTCTACAGTTTACACATAATACGACTTACCATAACCGAAAAGGGGTTCGTAAGAAGAAGATTTTGAACTTTAAAGCATGTTTTACAGGCCCGATACTTTATTTTTTTCTGGACTTATAAAACAAACGCTAAATTATTAAAAAAGCCAAGGTGTTTTTAAAAGTGGGACTTAATTAAAGCATCTAAAAGATTTCTAAGCGATCAACTTTTCAAAGTAACTTATTTCCTAGTGCTTTGCCTTTAGCTATGTACCATTACCAATGCACTATACTGTAAAGTGTAATTTGTGTAAATTTATTATTATTGATTTTAATACATGTAAGTTACTGCTATGCGCTATAGGTAAAAATAAAACTGTATTTAGTACCCTTTACCTTGTTTCCTTGCAATTCAGTTGCATTGTTTATTCAACACTGCAGCAAAATTTTACTGTTAAAAAAATGATACTTGTGTTATTTATTATCATCACTTCGACTAGTATCCTTTTAATTTGTTTTCACTACATTGTACTTATTAAATTTTCTCTATATAATATTATGATAATAATTGTTGTGTTCCCACAAACAGTTCTCCAACTCGTCGTGGAAGGAATTTTAAGGAATAAGTTCTTTATATGAAATCAGTGATTTATTCAATATTTCGAGTATTACAAGAGCGACTTCGATGGTCTACCTATCTAGGAGCTGGCTAAATGAGATCGGCAAACACCATGTTTTTTTTGAAGCAGCCTAACTGGCCCAAGCGACTACTGACTACTAGCTGCCATCTTACGGACTTCCAAGCAAGCTCTTTGCACTGCCCTCTATGAGTGCATCTGTAAAGCTCTTAGCTAACTCACTTTCCAACTGATACTTACTTAATATAAGATACTGCCGAAATTCTTGGGACCGCTGTGTCCTCCTTGAGAGTCTCAATGAGCATAACTTATGATGGCAGAATAACACTTTATCAAAAATACTACCTTAGTGTAGGTTGTCCCAGTGGGGTGTTCACAAAACACAACTACTACCTTATGTACTTGCAGTTACTGATTATTAACATTTGCTTTATACTGTCTATGTAAACTGTAATCATCTGTAAAATGTGTGTACAAGAACGGAAAATATTATAATCCAATTTGTCTATTTATTTCAGGTGTCCGTAATGTCCAGAATGATTCCGTCCCCCGACTGGTTTATTGGCATTGACAGTTTTGACCTGTGCGTCAATGGAAACTGGCTCGATAGCATAACCATCGAGGTAAACATTTAAGAAAATATATTGTTAATAATCTTTAAGTTTTTTTCTGAGCTGCAGCCTGCTAGGTGCAGATTACCATTATATTACTCAACCGCTTATATAGGAAGACACCAGAAAAATAAGAATAACTTAAAGACTAGTAAGTCTACTAAGAAACATTGCATATTCCTTTTCAAAGAACCAACTTTACTTACTCCCAACCTCTTAGTAGCAAGACTTTCGTCTAAACTTCATCAAATTTATCGAATATTAGTACTCACGTAGCACAGTGGCTTCGTTCACCTGACCAGCAATCAGAAGGTGCGGGTACAATTCCCGTCAGGGACATTAATTTTTCTCGGAAATTTTTTTCAATTTATATTTTTCTTTCACTGTTATTTGCAGGTGGACCCCATCGACGCGGGCACGGATAACGGCTTCACGTTCACGGCTCCCAACTGGCCCACGCAGCCTCAAGGGGTAGCATTCCGCCTGACCGCGCGCTACCCCGCGCACCCCGCCGGCAGCTTCTACTACCCGCACGTCAAGCGCCTGCCGCCCATCGCCACCTTCCAGTTCATAAAGGTGAGCAGTATCACAATTTCTTTCTGCTATCTTTTATTTAAGCTGATTAATTTTAACAGTGTGAAAGATCTACAGTCTTTCATGCCTAGGATGAACCAACCATGTACGAAGAATTAGTTAATTGTGAATTTAAGTAAGTCTAATGTCATGGTGTTTGGGTGAAGAGACAGTGCGGAAATATTGTGCAATCGAAGGATTTTAAGATACGGCGCAGTTCTCAATATGTTTAAATGTGGAAGAATTTTGGTTAGCTTTGAGACGAAAACTCTTAGATGAATCTTTAGAGCTTCATAAGAAAAAAATAATCCATTGTACAGGGTACTACAAAAACTTATTCCAACTTTTGACAGAACCGTCAATAATACTTAAAGATTGCATAGACAATGTTGGAATCGAAAGCCACATCTTTGGAAAGCATTTACCGGTAGAAGGTTTGGGGTGGGTGGGGGTATTTAGGACTCTACAATGATTAGCGATGTTTTAGAGATGTATAAAAAAACAAGGATTAAATATTTCATATTAAGGTTTTACTCGTTAAGTTATACCAAAAATAAAATGAGAAATCGTTTTACGACAGCAGCACTGGCATCAATATCGATATCCAGTCGTTCCAGTATGAGTCTGTCTATCATTGAGGGGAAAAGTCTGTTGAAGTCTGTTGAAAAAAGTCTGAACATGTTCAAAGCGCATTACTATTTGCTGTCCATTTGCGTGATGTGCTGTCGGTACATAAACGCCCAACCCCTTAGAGCATCACCAGCATGGAAAATAACATTTGTAGAATTTCTGGTGAGAAGTGATTTCAGTAAAATGTCGAATCCAGAATTCGAGGCAGCATGTGAGGGCAGTTCGTAGGGAAAGAAAAACTCAATAATTCACAGATTCATAGCAGGAATTTCATCTGCCGTCAAATGGATCGGATGCGAGGGATGACAAAAGGAGTAAGTTGCTCTGTTGAATTATGGCTTTATTCAACGGGTAAGCCTGTGTACGTGTTCGGCGTGTGTAGGCCCTAGCTGCCGTACGAGAGATGAAGTATAAAGTTGTGTCGGTCGTGGTACAAAATGTTGGTTAAGAGGTTTTGGAGTTGTTTGTCACCTTGGTAAATGTTATGCATGGTAATTAAAATACTCATCTAGAGATAAATTACTATAATTCGGAATCGCATTTGGACGATCACACATAACAACAATAAAAGCTGAAGAGTGGCGTTCATAATAACCACGGCAAACTCGTCGTCTTCTCAATATGATTCAGTCACAAACATTGGTCAGGATATCGACTTGTTGGTACTTCTTACAGCTCTCTCTCTCCTCCCAGAAAGTTGGTAAAGATAAATCACATAACGCGTTGTATTTTAACAAATGTTTAAAACATGTTGAAACAATTGTTAATTCATGCCAAACGTTGCTGCGATACAACTGGTGCTCCGTCTAGTCAAGCCAAATATAAAACCGACAAACTCATGCTCTTCGTATTACGTCCCGCGTTTTAGCTTTCAATATCTGCACTAGCGAATACCATATTAAGCCTAAATTCATTTAACCCTGCCGTATCCATAACGTAATGAAAGTCTACCACGCTCTGTAAATCGCCCGTATCTTCTTAAATACATTCAATATCAAATCAATACTTCAGGTATTCCTAAAACACATGTTGTTATCTATTTATTTATATTATACGCCCATATGGGCTTTTACAAACATGAACATAATAATTCAGTGAAACAGTTATCAAAAGTAATATTCTCTTTTAAAATTACATAGAACCCATGCCGTAGAAAGTATTATGCTATTTTTTTTTGCAATCTTTAAAAATATTAAAGAAATTGCAACGGTTCTGTATAAAACAAAATACATTGTTTTTATAAAAATCAACACATTACGGTGTCAGATGCAACACCATATTTGGATTTTCTTTGGGATAAAACATTATCTTATTTCAACTTTGTAACCTTGTTTCATCATGACATCACTTTTTAGAGATTGGTCACAGAGAGATGCTACACAAAAACATTTAAATTTATTTATTTTCCCTACTAAACTTACCTAAGTTGACACGAAATTAATTGAAAATCAAAAGATGTACCGATTTAAGGAATGATTTAAATATACCTAACTCCAAAATCCCAATATTCGGGAAAATAAGAAAACTATTTAAAGACTTAAATATCATTAACATCATAACCTTAGAACTAATAATTTAAAAAATACATTTAATGTTCTACATAGAAATTGTCATAACGAACATAATAAGAAAATCAAAATGAATCTAAGGTCACAAACCTATTATTAGGGAAGTGTGAGAAAACTGTAGGCCTATAACTGTATACCATTAGTATATTATTTTGAAATTAAAGGTGATTTTGAAGAAGCAATAACTTATAGGAATTAATAATAAAAAATTAAAGTAGATGATTTTCCACATAGAAATTATCAACGATATTTTGAATTTTTTTACAAATTAATTTATTTCATCAAAAAATTACAGAATATATCATTAATAAGTTTTATAACCATATGTAAGTTAGTAAAAATGACATTGTTGAAAGAATAATGTTACAATAATAGAGCAGTTTCTAATATAAGAAAAAGTAAATATGTATGTAAGAGTGTTATATAGAAACGCCATCATATACTATATTTTAAGTTGTCCATAACCTGCCTCACTAGGCGAACGCTGGGCCTGTATTGAGGCAGAATTTTTAGTTAATTATTTCTCGCATTTTGTCTATTTTGTCTGTTGTCTGGCATTTTTTGTTTCCTTATAAATTTTCAATATAGGTCCCTATACAGCAATACATTATTTTAGGTTACATTATTGTTTGCATATACCTACACAATACAAATACAGCAAGTTTTAGCACAATACATATACCACAATAACTGTCAATGACAATTGTAATTGTAATTGCATGATGAAGGTATTTTTTACATGGTATGGGAAAGATCAGAGGAATTTGTAAACCCCACAACTCTAGAATCGCTTGGCTATCCTTGGTTATCTGTGTGGTTCTTTATTCACATCCTCTCCTTGTTTTGTTTTCTTTCGAGTTCCATTTTATTGAATTTATAAGCAATTCCCAGCGGTGCACCATTTTACCTTGACCATCCGGCCATAAGGTCCAACTCCACAACCCTCATTGGACCAACCTCAAACCCCTGAGCTTGAATTATATCCAGGATGATCCAGATTTCGAACACGTGATTTAGTAGTTGTGGTGGTCTTGTAGTTGCACCGTGAGACTCGCATAGTAAAAATTTCAATAAGCAAGCGCCTGATAATCCGCATATGAAATGCCTTCAATATGATTTTATAAAATATACTATATACGAGAGATGGTTTTGCATTCTAGTTGACGGCCGGCGTGGTCTAGTGGTATACGCTTTTGACTACAGATCCGAAGGTCGCGGGTTCGAACCCGGCGTGCGCAAATAAATTTTATTTGATTAATTTGTGTTATTTCACAATTAATTAATTTAAAATAATATATAGTATATTTGCGGCACGTTCCAGAGTGGAAGATACTCTCAGTATCGCCCTGGTGTAAGACCACCATTCAGAATTGAAACGTTGCTTGAAATGGCTTTAGCCGTGTTTGGTGACCAGATCTGAATAGCCAGGTACTTCCCCACCTTCCTCTTCCCCATCTCCCTCCCCTCCCCAATACCCTCAGCCTCACAACATACCCCAATTGGGGATACCATAGTCTCACTGGCTCCAGACGGGAGCAGTTGGGACTCTTGTGCGGTAATACTGTAAAAAAAAAAAAAAAAAAAAAAAAAATATGGCATTGTTCAGTGAGTCATATTTTTGTTACTTTATTTCCAAATAATATGGTTTGTGTAAGGATTATTTTTTTCAGGAGAACAGTTAGAACTTTTTTACTATCTCGATGAAGCTAAAATTCTCAGGTTTCCCTGATTAATTCGGTTAGGTGGACCAATTATGTATAATTAAACATACAATATCGCTTATCGGTGCGTTACCAAGTTGAGTAGAGATGTAATATTTCTGTAACAACAGGTCATTGCGTGACACTACGTGCACGAGTTGGTACGAAAACACGACCCGATACTTGAAATAACTGAAAAAAACGAATTCGGGTGGTTGCTCCCAGGCGATCTTTAGTATTCTGGATAATGAGACAGGCACCAAAATAATATTAATGTATAGGTACAGTGTACAAAGTGGTAAAGGTTAGAGCGTAGAAGTTATTGTGTATACCTCTGCTGTTTGCGGAGAACCCATAAGATTTTACTATCGGGAATTTTAGAAGCAATATTCAATAATTGAAAACGTAATCAGAAGTTGTATATGGCGAGCTTTTCGGGTCTAATTTGTGGATTAGCGGCGCCGCGAGTGCCCGGGGTCGTAAAATAATTAGTTTAGTATCGCCAAACGAGCAAAGATTACCGGACAATAAAGGAAAGAGTCTTGCCGATAAACAAACGGATTTACTGCAGCAATATTCCCGCTTTAAATTTGGCAATAAACATATGGTTTTAGTGTCAACATATGGCCGGAATGGGGCTGTCTCTCTGTGAGGCGTGGGCCGCCACCTTGTTCAGGGGCGAGGAGTAATAACGAGGAATATAATATACCGAATCGCCGGACAATACTTTATTTTTCTTATTTACTGTTTGTGGTTCAGTTGTATATGCGTCAGCACTTTTCAAAAGTGAGAAGAGTAAAAAAATATTGAAAAAACCCAAGATAACGGAACCGAATTCAATCCTAGTAATGTAGGTAGATTAAAAACCTCCATATAATCCGGTATAGAGCAATGACACAAATAGAAGTGTAATAAATACGAGTTGATAAAAATACAGAAAATGCAAGAAATTTGATATTTTGATGAAACAAGAAATTTTCTGCAACGTTTTTAATTTTATCAAATAAGTTTATAGCAATAATTTATTACTATAAAGGCATACTTAATTATATTACAGACTTCTACAAACACTACACACGACAAAAGTATAATAAAATAATGAAGAATGAATTTGTGAAAACACGGAATTGTTTACTGTATAAATGTATTCAAATCAAAGTATGTACCTTAATTCTCAGTGAAATAAAAAAAAATCTACCAAGATTTAGCACACCTACCTACTCGAAGCAAATAATAATATTCTGATTTTTATAGCGCCGTATTTGTAAACAAATTACCAGGGCGCTGTACAAATATTTATATAAATATACATTTCTACAATGCTCCAACTTATTGCTAACTATAGACTCGACAAACTATTATTAAAAGATTGCGTCCATCGATTCTTCGATCACTAACAGCTGTAATATGCACATGTATTTGACAAATGAACGTGATGCTGCCTTAAAATGTACCGATATTATTATTTTTTTTATCCTCGGTACAGGCAGAAAATATACAGGACCATACTCAGCTGAGAGGTCACTTGAGATTAATACTGTTTATTGTCTATTAGAGAAATTTAGATAGAGTTATAATAATAATATATATTTATGTTCGTTAATGAGCATATTCAGAAGAGGAACAGCAAACATAGTGTTGTTCGGTACTACAGTACGAGAATAGTAATATACCTACCTAAATGTGATTCGTCCCTCGGTATGAGATAGAATGAGAAATAAGAATTCGTATAGTGTAAATTCAATAAGAAAAATATGATTAGGATATATTATAGGCAATGCAAGAATGCTACTATCAATTAGGTTTATTTAATGTAAGGATGTGAGAGCGTGAATAGGTAAGTTCTTAGTTTAGACATGAATTCTGTTGGGCTTGTTTTGCATCTTAGTTCCGGAGTAATACAGTCATAAAGTATGTTTAATTTAATAATAAAACCGGTTCAAATTCAGAAGTTAGGGATAAGCATAGTTTTGAGATAAACGCAAATGAAGATTGGAATGCTCATATGCCCAACTGTATGCATAACTGATATGCCCAAGTGTATATCTTAAATGGCTGTATGTGCGAGATAGAGCTTTGTTTCACTAATAAATATGATTATGAACCAGGCTCTACTCAAAACATCAGTTTTTGTAGCTAGGCCCCTGTGATCCTAATCGCAAAGCCCCCAAATTGCAAAGGTCAATTTAAAATGGACATTTTGGTATCAATTTATTCGCCTTTTGTCGTATCTGATATATGAGAGAGACAAATACATCTTGTGACATGAATATCGTCTAAAAAGTCAAGCAATCCGAAAATAAATTACCTCTTCTTTATTAGATATTTTTCTGCATACCTGTCAAAGACATCAAGACAGCGCTGTGGTGTAAAACTGGGGAGGTGTGAGTTGAGAAAACCTCCCAACTCTTTGTGCAGAGCTTACAATGTCTGGGTTTATGGATACGACCTGCGCGACCCTAATAAGACGTGAGTTCCAGCCACATCGCCCCCTCTCCCCCTCTCCCGCCCGGGGCTATAAAACATAACAGATGAGAATCCTGCCCGGTCCCCTAATTGGCCGCGGGGAATTTTTCAAATATTACCCCAAATTACGGGGAAAATTTTCACACGTTTGAATTATAACGATGTAAATTTAAGGTTATGGCGGATTTCTTTTCACAAATTGAAATAGGGGAGGCGCGGGTTGGTGATGCGTGTCATTTGGTTACGGAAATGTTTCCATCGCCCAACTTTTACTCAGAATTCCGCGCTTAATTCGGGAAATAAATTATTTATTTTTCTTTCAAAACGTGAAATGTTACATTCTAATGCGCCTCGTTTTATTTTCGAATTATTATCGTGCTGGGTATTTCAGCGGAACATTATCTCCAAATCAGGTTGAATATACATAGCGGTACGACAGCTGTATGTAACTAATGGTGACCAATGATCCGAAAAGTTGCCGTGGAATAAATAGATTTTTACAGGAAGTTCTTCCCACTTCAAGGATTTAAATCTGAAAAGGCTGGTTTTCAGATCAAACTTCTTCATGTTTTTTTTTATCAATGTTCCTTATTACCGCAGCTGCACAGCCATTTTAATAAGGTTCGTTAAATTTAACGACCAACATCACAACTCTGACTGCAATGCTCATTTTTAATAATAAGGAGAAATAGATCAGTGGCGGCTGGTGACTTTTAGTGATGTTTTTGATAATTGCTTTGGTCTAAACACCGTAATATATACAGATTTCTGTCGTTATTCTCAAACTCTGACCTTTTTTATATACTTTATTGATTGCTATCTTTATTGCCCAACTTTGCCTGAGTATGCTTTAATTCATATAAACCTGAATATATTTTTCTGGTATCAATTGAAAACCTTCGAAAATAATCAAACAATACAGCAACTTGACTTGTTGTTGTTGGTTGTTTACGAAATATTTAAATTATGGGATTTATTTTAAGGGTCTAGTGATTTCAAAAATGTTAATACTGTAAAAACATTATTTATGTCAATAGTAAGGAGTCATATAGAATACAATTCCACGGTTTGGTTCCCAAACTATGAGGTTCATTCACATGCGATTGAAAGAATCCAAAATAATTTTTTAAGATATGTAAATTTTAAAATGGGCATTCCTAAAAAATGCCTAAATTACGATAACGTACTTTGTTCATTAAATTTAATAAAATTATCTGATCGTAGAATCATTTCCGATTTAACCTGTTTGTATAAAATCATTAATTCTATATTTGATATCCTTGATTTATTATATATGATCTCTTTTCATACTACAAACAGGTCAGTTGCAAAACAGTACCTACCAAATTATTGTAGCAATTCTACATCAATGTCCCAATATTACACATACAATAGCTAGGAAACAAATACTACGATGTTGTTGATATATTTAGTATTTCAATTTCAATAAATAAGCATACCTTATTGAAGTTTTTTTCATCAAGTAGGGGAATATTTTAATAAAGGTATTTAATTTGGCTAACACATTAACCCTATTTTGTCGTTTGAAAGAAAAAAAAAAATTGGATTTTTTATATGTTGTACCTACATACTGTGTGGATCAAATTCAATAATATTTTTACTTTATATTTATTTTTGTGCAAGTGTTTTAAATAGTCGTTTCATCCAATATTTACGTTCATAATTTCGTAAATATTTTTTTAGATATAATTATGTTAAAATAATAAGCGTAAAACAATAAAATAAATACCTCCTAACTTCGTAAGTCATTGTGGAAATGACGTTGCTGGGTGATAACAGTAAATTCATAGAAAACTCTGTTCAAATTCAATGATCCCAAAACTCTCCGTTCAATAGTTTTCTATTACCTACAAACAACTTTCCTCGTGGCCTCCTAAGGGGAACTTGGATGTAAAAAAAATATAATAATAATTTAAAATAAAAACTGTTATGCTTTATAGTTTCCAAGATTTTTTAAAAATAATTTTCCTTTTTAAAAACGAATAATTATTAATCATTACGTGAAGGGATGCAATCAATTAGAACAGAGTGATTGACAACTGACTTAGTTTCTATAAGTCTCCGTACAGTACTATTAGTGACAGTACAGTGCACTAGAGGTGTCCCGTGTCCAGTGTACCGTACACACTGAATGCGAAAGTGCCCGATACGGCATCCGTCGTGGGCTGTCGGTCAGTAGGCCGGGCCGGGCCAGTCCATTGTGCCCCATGTATGGCCGGGGCCAGTTCAGTGGTCGTTAAACTCATTAGTCAAAAGAGCCAAACATCAACATTACAAGGATTTAAATTGAGAATCAACTAGGGGTATACCAAATAAAACTATATAATATATCTTACAATACAATAATCATAGTTGCGAATGATGAATAGTTGGAGCAGGTGGATGAGTTTGTGTATTTAGGAAGTATGTTCTAGAGAGATGGGAAGGCTGATAGAGATTTATTTATTTATTTTGTAAGAAACAAACAGCTTTTATATAATATGCAGTGATAGATATAAATATACAAGTAAATTGAAGTCAAGCCACAGAAGTTTCTTATGTTAAAGTGCATTAGAAATGAAGTTTTAGTTTCTTAAAATTAATTTGGTGTTAAAGGAAGGGGAGAGGAAGAGGAAATTAGGAAGAGGATAGGAGATGCTGCCGATACATTCCATACTCTCATATTAATAATCGATCGTACGCATCGAGATATTGAAAGGAGGGTAAATACAGGTAACTCCATTAATGGAGGACTGAACGCAGTTGGCGTTAACAAAAAATTGTCCAAAGAAGCGAAGTTGGCAGTCTTGAATGGAGTGCTGGTACCTACCCTGATGTATGATATATGGAAGTGGTAGAGAAAGGATAAAAGTAGACTGAATGTTGTAGAAATGAGATTCCTGAGGCGTACGTGCGTTAAACCATATACGATAGTGTGAGAGATGTACAGATCTGCAAATAATGCAATGCTGACGTAAGCGTAATGAGTAAAAAAGGGACGCTTAGATGGTTTGGGCATGTAGAGCGAATGAGTGAAGAAAGGAGTGTAAGGAGAATGTATGACGCAAATGTGAATGATAGCAGAAGTCGGTGACGCCCGAGGAAGACATGACATAACCAAGTGAATCAGATACTTGAGTCAGGCCATGTCAAGAGTCAGAATAATAGAAGACTATGAATGAGACGATGTAGGAATGTGAATGAGGCAAGAAGTGTGTGCATAGACCGATTTGTTTGGCGGTCCATCCTCTCTGCCTACCCCTGCGGAGAAACGGCTCGATGGTTAATTAGTTATATTTTTTTATTTTAATGATTTATTTCTTCTTCGTAGTATTAATAGTTGTAAAATTACTTTGTGGCGTTTTTGATTATATATTTATTTGTTTTATAATTTTTTACAACTGTTGAAAATAATGTGACCTTTCTGGCGTATCACGTTCTAAGGTCACATTGTTTATGGTTACTTGTGTGTGTTATCAATTTGGTCGAGGTTTTTTTTAGTATGTTAATGTTTTTTCAAGTTAGTTTTTTATAAACGTTTCAAAATTTAACAAAGGGTAAATTATAAAGCGAAATAAAAGTTTTTTTAGTGTTTTTGTATTTAATTCGTAAAACTCTATTTAATTTTATAATAATAGAAGGAAAACATAACATTATACAAGAAATATATTTAGTGGAAAAACATGCTGAAGAAAAACATAACGTTAATCTTTGTTAGGTTGCAACAATGAAGGTTTGGTATAAATGAAACACTTTGTTTACACCACTTTTAATTAATCTAATGTGGCTCGCGAGCCGAAGTATGCGACCCCTGGCGCTGTTGGACACCCGTGTATCTGCCACAGTAGCTCGGAAGAACACTCTTCTTGTAGTACGCGTCACAGCTGATTACCAGCCCCATTTATCACATTCAATTGGTCAACTTGAACCACCCACACGTTCCCTGAAACTGGGTGACTCAACTCAACAATGGTCGCCTGATACTGAACTATTATATTATATATACGTCATTGCTTCGCCCAACATTTATGCACGTGAAATTTTTCGCGTGACATCAAGTCGTTTTAATAATTATTTATTTTGCCCATTAGTTTGGATATAGAATAGTTGCCTCCTCTCAGTCGCTTTTTTAGTCCTAATATTGCGTTGAAAATGTTATTCGACTCTAATCTGTAGGGCTGGTAAGAAAATATAAAATCTACCCTGACCTATGTCTGCATAATGAATTACTTCTTATAATACTTAATTAACCTTCCATTGATATGCTTGGTGTAACTATAAATAACCAGCTCAGGTACGGGGGCTCCATCGACGCCAGAGTAAAGTTGGCCTTTCAGAAGCTGGGCGTACTGTACAGGGCCCGCAGATACTTTAATAGTACATAACTGCTGACCCTGTACAAATCGCAAGTGCGCCCTACTGTCGAATTTGGCAGCCATCTCTGGTCCGGAGCCCCTAAATACCTGAAAAAACCCTTGACTCTGTGCAGAAACGGGCGGTCCGTTTGATAGATTCCCCAATCTTAACAAACGAACTGCAATCTTTAGAGCACAGGCGTCAGGTAGGTATGCTGTCCTTGTTCTATCGGTATTACAATGGAAGATGCTCTAAGGAACTAGCGTCATTGATCCCTTCGGCACCGGTGCGTAGTCGGGATACACGCCAAACGCGCGCCCAACATTTGTACATGGTTGACATTTGTCACATGAGAACGGGTCGCTTCTACGATTCGTTCTTATGTTCAACAGCTCGGCTGTGGAACGAACTGCCGGCCTCTGTGTTTCCTCCCTCCTACAACATGGGACTCTTCAAGACCCATGTTCACTCCTTCCTCTCCACAAAAGACCCTCCACAAAGCATCCCCAAAGATGACATAGGCCCTGAGGGAAATTATTTTCTTGAGGGCCTCCTGTGTGGAGTTAATATAAAAAAAACGAAAAAAAAACTTGATCAAAGAGTGCCCATCAGACAAACCAGACAAACCACATATTAAAAATATCCCAATGCCACACTAACTCCAAACAAAACACATTCATTCACCACGCTTCATACATTTTTAACACTCCATACAGTTAATTCGACTTTAACTTTTAATGGCATTTTAATTTAACTCAGCAACTCACAACTTCAAACCTAAAATCAATAAATAACATTCACACCATACACATTATCTACGAAAACCTTTCTCCCACTATTCTTCTCGCTATATTGTAACTAGTTTTTCTTTAATATTCACTAATAATTTACTAAGAAACACTTAATGAAAAACTTTTATTGGTTCAATTACTATATATGTATTACCACAACTTTTAAAATGTTGTACACGGTTAGTATTACGGTATATAAATATACTGTAAAAATAAATTAGTCAATGTGACTTTGTTTGAACCACTATATATTTTTTTATATAAGCCGATTGGTTGCGGAACAACCGTTCCTTTCTCATAATATATAACTTAATGTTGAAGTGGGGGTAGCGGTGTGACTAGGGTTTTTTTTTACATAATATATACGGCATAACCTTGCCATCAACAAAAGTAAGGATAGTGAAAGTACAATAACTCAAACAAAAGTATTAAGTAACAAGCATAAAATGTAAAAGTTCAACAACTCAAAGAAAAGTATAAAGTATAGAATTAAAAGTTCAACAACTCAAAGAAAAGTATAAAGTATAGAATTAAAAGTACAACAACTCAAAGAAAAGTATTAAGTAACAAGTATAAAATGTAAATGTACAACTACTCAAAGAAATGTATGAAATGTAAAAGTACAACAACTCAAAGAAAAGTATAAAGTGACAGGTATAAAATGTTAAAATATCTAAAAGTATAAAATGTAAAACGGAATCGCTGGACAAGGATTATATGAAATATTTTTAAATAAAACCTTCTGATTTACCTTAATTACTATAAAAGGAATCTGACTGCATTTGGGATATTTTTAATTTTAGCATTTTAATTTTTAATTACGTTAATCGAAAATTCACTCTCGTTGTATGGGATGACAGCTGGAATAGTTTCTGTTGATAAAATTTTCTTTTGTTGGATTCCTGATACGAGTGGCTATATTTTTTACCATGTGCAAATACTAGGTAGGTACTATTTTAGCCAAACTCGAAAAAAAAATAAAGATATTTAGGTATGTTTTATAAAATAGTAAAATTAAAAAAGGTGAGGTTATTATAGGTTAGGTTGGATTATTATAGGTGAGGTTCAATTATTATAGGTTAGGTAGGATTATTATTAGGATATAGGTTAGGTCGGATTATTATAGGTTAGGTTAGGTTAGGTTGGATTATTGTAGGTTAGGTTCGATTATTATAGGTTAGGTTGGATTATTATTAGGATATAGGTAAGGTTAGGTTAGGTTGGATTATTATTAGGATATAGGTTAGGTTGGATTATTATAGGTTAGGTAGGATTATTATTAGGATATAGGTTAGGTTAGGTTAGGTTGGATTATTACAGGTTAGGTAGGATTATTATTAGGATATAGGTTAGGTTAGGTTGGTTTATTTTTAGGATTCAGGTTAGGTTAGGTTGGATTATTGTAGGTTAGGTTACTATAGTTTTGGTTAAATAAAACAATAATTATAATAATACCTAAATATAAATAATTTAAGTTTTTTAAGTAACATAAAAATATTTTATTTTTCGAGTTTGGCCAAAACAGTACCTAACTAGAATTTGCATTCTGAAATGATTCAAATTCTAGCTACTCGTATCAGGAATACCAACCAGAGAAAATGTCATCAACAGAAATCATTCCAGCTGTCATCCCATTCAGCGAAAGTGAATTTTCGATTTACGTAATTAAAAATAAAAATGCTAAAATTAAAAATATCCCAAATGCAGTCAGTTTCCTTTTATGGTAATTAAGGTAAATCAGAAAGTTTTATTTAAAAATATTTCATATAATCCTTGTCCAGCGATTCCGAATATTTACCCTTATTTTTACTCAATGTCTCTGTGGTGACGGGTTTTCTTACCAGACCGTTTTTCTAAATAATCATCTTAAGAATACGTCAAAAAAATCATTCAGTTAGTCATAGATTCGGGGAAAATGGATTCCGGATGTACCTTTTAAAATTTTGCATTTGAACCAGCAAGATTTAACAATGTAAACCCATTATTTTCTTTTAAAAGGCCCACACAAAATTCGCTAAAGATCACATGGCCTCCTGCGTCAAGTTAACATATAGTTCGACGTTCCATGTAGGTCCACAAAAAAAACTGTATAAAAATATTTTGGCTCACCATCTCAAAAAATACAAAGAGGCAAACACCAAACACTGTGATTAAAGAAAAAACAAGTTGTATTTAATTTCTTTAGATTCGTAACTAATTATTTACAAAATATAATAAATTCTGAATTGAGGGATGTTGACGCAACTATTAATCTTCCATTGCAATGGTCCTTGAAATTTTTCCCATCCTATTCTACCTACAATGTATACCCACGTATGTTTTTGACATTTTGCAACCATAAAAGCGACTGTCAAAGCAGTTTATTGATGAAACCTGTTTGATGAACATCTCTTTGTTATCAGTGCTGTTATTGATATCAACTCAGGGTAGAAGCCTGTGCAGTGAATATATTTGGTTCCCTCAATGTCTTTCGTATCCAACCTGGATGTTATGTAAGCTTGTGCATAAAATAAATCATATCTCCTGTGAGTGAAACCAACCATCAACATCTTTGAAGAACATCAAAGAGGTAAGTAGGATTTCTTCCTTACTCCATGTTCACCATCTCCAACCATAGTTGTGTCAACTTCAATGTTCACAATTAATTTTTACAGTTTTCTCTTGATTCGCCCATTGCGATCACAAGGGGTTTTGCGTTAACTAACGTAGGCTTATTGGAGTAAAGAACTCCTGGTCTGATAATATATGTATGTTACATTCAACTCATTAAACGCCAATTTAATACAACTCATTTATTGCAAAAGATAACTTATTCCCCCACCCCCATTTCCACAAGAAATAAGTTATGCTGTGAAGAAATTTACTGAAAGTTTTAGTGTAGCCCTATTTATCTTACGTAAGAATAACTACATTTCATTTGAATTTTTTTTAGACCACGTGTTCAAAATATTGTTTTCTTGTATTATATGCGTATTAGACATTATCGCAGGCGTGTAATTTCATTTTAAATAGATTTACGTATTCCTTCCGTGATCGAATCTATTTCTGTCCACGAAATCGTGAATCAGCTTCCTGAAACTAATCAGTCAAACGAAAATATTTACTAGGTGGGATGGTTGGTATTGCGATGAGACATTCGCAGAAAACGTGACGGGGTAAGACTCTCGAGTTTTCTACTGGTTATATCTGCCCCCCCGCCACCCTTATTGGCTTTGCAGGTTGTCCTGGCATTATAGGCGGTTTATAATCAATTTTGAAACATCGAAATAAAATGCTTTCATTAAAGGTAAAACAGAAATCAATAAAAAAAATAGTAGATTCGTAAAAACACTTTCAATATTTTTCGACAAGCTTTCAGTCAAAGGAGACATAGGTACACCACGCCAACTTTGTAAGCATATGTACTCCACGTGAACTCTGTAACCGTTGTTATATGTACTTCATGTAAATTTTTTTTTACATTAACTCCACACAGGAGGCCCTGGGGGAAATGATTTACGTTAGGGCCTAGGTCATCTGTATGGAGGATAGTGTGTGGAGGATTTTTTTGAGTAGACGACAGAGTGAACACATGTGTCTTGAAGGGACTCATGTTGTAGGAGAGAGGAAAAACAGAGGCCAGCAAATCGTTTGACAGCCGAGCTGTTTAACTCAAAAACGGGTCGTAGAAGAGACCCGTTCTCATGTGACAAATGTCAACCGTGCACAAATGTGGGCGTGCAGTTGATGTGTTACTTTACGATTACTTTATAAGTAGGTAGTTATAAGTATTCCACGTGAACTCTGTAACGAAGTAGTTTAAGGTATTCCATGGGCATTTGGTGTGTTACTTTACACTAACTTTATAAGTAGGTAGTTATAAGTATTCGAATTGAACTCTGTAACGAAGTAGTTTAAGGTATTCCATGGGCATTTGGTGTGTTACTTCACGCTAACTTTATAAGTAGGTAGTTATAAGTATTCGACTTGAATTCTGTAACGAAGTAGTTTAAGGTATTCCATGGGCATTTGGTGTGTTACTTCACACTTACTTTATAAGTAGGTAGTTATAAGTATTCGACGTGAACTCTGTAACGAAGTAGTTTAAGGTATTCCATGGGCATTTGGTGTGTTACTTCACACTTACTTTATAAGTAGGTAGTTATAAGTATTCGACGTGAACTCTGTAACGAAGTAGTTTAAGGTATTCCATGGGCATTTGGTGTGTTACTTCACGCTAACTTTATAAGTAGGTAGTTATAAGTATTCGACTTGAATTCTGTAACGAAGTAGTTTAAGGTATTCCATGGGCATTTGGTGTGTTACTTCACACTTACTTTATAAGTAGGTAGTTATAAGTATTCGACATGAACTCTGTAACGAAGTAGTTTAAGGTATTCCATTGGCATTTGGTGTGTTGCTTCACGCTAACATTATTATTAGTAGGTAGTTATATTTATTCCACGTTCACTCGTAATTACTTAAAGATACACACTTTTCATAAATCTTAACTTATTTTCAATCTACTTGTATTATAATAAGCTACATTCTCAAGCAACTGTTTGGTTTCGGTTTCCTCCTTTTTGTACTTTGTATGTTTAATGACTTCTCAGAATGTTCTTTTTTCTGCCTCATCTTTTTTTATTATATTTTCATTTTAAAGTAAAGCTCACTGGAAATAAAATACCACAAAACTAATGTTATATTGTTGTGATTATTACTCCACGTGAACTCTCTAATTGTGTAGTTATAGGTAATCCACGTGAACTCTCTAACTGTGTAGTTATAGATACTCCACGTGAACTCTCTATTTGTGTAGTTGTAGGTATTCCACGGAACTATTCAAAGGAACTCTCAATATAAGACTTCCCCTATCTCTTTTTAAAAAATTTTCTTTCTCCTAGAACAACTGCCAATGGTACCTTGTTACAAACAAGTTGACGTTTATTTTTTATCAGCTTAGTCGGAAGGTATTTACAGTTTATAATGTCAATATGATTGAGACCTGAAAGTGGTAGCGTTGACATAGAAATTTCATATAAGAAAAATTGTACGATTCCATCATAACGTCAGATTTTGCCTTTTGAGAATTTTTTTGCCTTATCAATTGATTTTCGGGAAATCGATAAGAGTTGTTGTACATCACTGGAGCGATTTTTGGCAGATTATGCCAAATTTATTGAACGTTAATATATTGAAAAACAGTGCAATCTAGGTGGATTCATTGGCTTTAAACTACGGTAATCGGTTTCATATAATTTCATAAAAATATGTTGACGAATAATATGATAAATACATATGACACCCATCGCTCGAGTGGATTTTTTTTAATTTTTATTTTTTTTTATTAACATTTAAACCTGCTAAACTACTTATGTGTTTGTCAGCAAGTACATAATGACAACATTTTTGCAATAACATGGTACAATGGTAAACAGTATGAAGGTATGTATAATGTTGATGATAAATTAACAATAAATGATAAGTTGGTTAAATTACAGAATTGTATAAATATAAATATGTAAGAAGCAGTAATAGCCTCATATAACAACACAAATACAAATGAATTTAATATGAACAAATGAATATAATCAACAAGTACTTCTAAGGTTTTAATATACACAAGGTAATACAAATTTATAACGATTTTCCATTTCCCTAGAATGTGAATTCCAATTGGGAAAAAAAGGTCTTCAGTAGTGCATCAATATAAATCCACATTATCTAATAGCCATTTCCTTAGATTATATTTGACTTTGGCTGTAAAAACGTTTATATTTTTAATTGTCACTAGTAGTTTATTAAATATTGTGGGTATAATAAAGTTTAGGGTTCTTTCACCGTATTTATTGGTACCTACATTTCGGGACCAGCAGTCCTTCATTTTGGGTGAATCTTGTATTATGTTTATGGAAAACTCTTTCCCTATACAAGGAATCAGACAATATAAGATGTTGACTTACAATATTATAAAACAATAATCCTCTGACAGGTAAAAAATTCAGAGACTTGTATATTAATTTAGTGTCGCTTCTGTGTGCATTGGTATATTTGTGGATTAACAATTTTTTAAGGGAGTTTTGTACTGTTTGGATATAACTTATATTAGTTTTACAAGAATGTCCCCAATAAGTGATTCCATAACGGATTGTGGATTTAGCCAGAGATAGGGTAAGTACCTACATGATTTTCATATCTATTCACTAAACATAGCTAAAGCGGTTTCAAGCCACGTCTCCATTCTGTTAAAAATAAATTAACATGAATAAGAATTAATTAAAAAAAGGTGAGTATTCAAATTCCAGCCACCGTGTATTTCCAGGAGAGGGGGGGTGGGGGTGGTTCCAGGTGGGTCGCTTCATTAGTTTGTCATTCTTTCACGGCACGTGACATCACAGTGGCGTTCCGCCCACTCTCAACAAGCTACCGGCCCACCAGCAACTAGGCAATAGGTATAGCCGCCCACACGGAAAACCTAAAAAAACATGGTAAATCCTCACATATCACCACCGTGGTTTTCGAATATTGTCACCAAGAATGTGTTTACTTTGCCGTGTTTTTAAATACAAATACATTTTTGAAAACCACATCTTCAAAAACTCTAAATTATGACAAGGCCGACTAAAGTACGGTCCTTCAGTGATCAGCGTTGAACCAGTGTTGTCGCTAAGTAAACTTCACTAGGTAAAATACTTGAATGGTTGTGCCACACGACGCTGAACTCTCTGTTAAAACATTCAATGTAATGAACGGAACACTGTGACCGGTCGGTGGCCGAGTTGACGTCGCGCTTGGGTCCCATTCAGGCGTAGTGTGTTCAATTCCTCGACTGGCTAAGTCCTCCATCACAACACAAGCAACATTTTCCGCTTACTGTGGTGGTAGTAGGAGATTTTCAAATATTGTCAGGTTATTCGTAACACGGGAATGTTTGTCTTTCTTTTTAATTTAAAAAAAAATAATAATAAAATACATTAGGTATTTTCTAAAATAATAATGTTAGTTTAAAAGTTGGCAACATGTTGTGTGTGGCAACCCATTTGGTTTTCTTTTGTTTTCTCTGTGCTCTGTACACTGCTGTCATCTTTCTTGTAATACGTGCATCGTCAATAAAACCAGTTACTAAAAGTGTTATATTTTAATTTAATAAACACAAAAGATTACAACACTCTCAAAGAGTTGTTTGAGTGCGGCCCACATCACCATATTTCCATTTATTACTCACAATTTAAGTGATTTTCTGAACTACCATACTAGACACGGGCATGAGTGTTATGTTAGCCGTACCTACATGTTTTAAATTTTAACGTATGTAAGAACTAGGAAAATAATATTTAGTAGAAACAAATAATAAAACACAAGGGCAAAGAAGATCATGGAATATAAAACATATTATTCTATAAACCATAATAGAATTGACGATTAAACTAAATGATAAAAATATGTTTTAAAGATAAATATATTATAAATATTAAAAATTAATATCATAATTTATATCAAAAATTTTAGGGCAGCTTAATCTTAGTCAGTACCTACTAGAGGAGTACATCCCACAGAGACATGTCACACAAGACAGATAATAAAATAATAATTTCAACAGTTAACACTTAAAAATAAAATAGAGGAAAACAAAACAAAAATCAGATACAAAATTACAAAATGAGAACAAAAAAGACAATATTACGAAAATTTCCTAACATAAAAATAATGTAACACAGAAAACCAATATAAAACACACATCACTCACAAACCCACAACATATAATATAAATATACCGATTTTTTACTTTATTTCATTTAAGTTTTATTTTACTTTAATTTTAAATCTTTATTTTTAGTTTAAATTTATCTTAATCTAATGTTTTTTTTCTTTATCAACATTTTATATATTTTCATTAAATGCATTATGAATATTTTTTTGAATTTTAAATCGGAGGCCAAAATTACTAAATTGTACTAAGAAATATAAGATATTGTACCTAAATAATAATAAATCATACGTGTGAGCTTGGCTTAGATTTTTGTGCCGTGATCTGCTAGTTGAGCGATATTTGAATTTGATGGTCTATGGTGTGAATTAGGGAACTGCCGTGGTCACGCGTCAGCTTGATAGCGAACAGATCCCGTAAAAAGAAATGATATTCCTTGCTCTCCCACTTCTCCTTATGCTAATGCTAGGTGCAGAGGAATATTGTGGCTTCCGTGTGATACTACAACAGAAGCTGTCGTACCCTTAAATAAATATACCAATCCTAAGAGAAAGTCCAGTTATATTAAATTTTTTCAATTAAGTCCTAAATCCTGTATCTAAATTTCGCCGATAAACAATTAGATAATGTTAATTAAGTGTTAATCTCAAGTGACCTACCAGGTAAGTATTGTACTGTATATTTTCTCCATAAATAGTTAAGTAATAACATAGATCACTGTAGAAATGTATGATAAGTTCTTACAGCGCCCTTGAGGTGTTTTTGCACAAAAACGGCGCTATACAAGTCATCCAAGTATTATTATTATTATTATTATTATAGATAATCTGTAAAGGCCACGCCCAAAAAACGCTGTGAGAGTATTAGCGTCACGTGACACTGCCATAATACACTGGCGGTAAAACAACGCACAAATCAGCGGGAACAGCAGTGTTAAGGATAATCGCCGCCATTTGCAAAATTTCATTTCTCGATGGCACTGACTTGATCCCGTGACACTTCAAATTCGGCCTTGCATTAGGATTTATGATGAATTGGTATTTCCCAATTTCTGAGAGAAATTGATTTAAAAAGGGACGAACATACATGACGCGTCACAATCAAACTGAATATCAGTTTTGTATGAACGAAGTTTTTGAAGTGAAACTTCTTTACCCGCGTCATGCAATTTCGAGTACCGGAGTAAAACCAACTCATGACCGAAACGAAAATGCGGGACCGATTAAAGTTCATTTGATCTAGTCAAAGTTTTGAAGTAAAATATAAATGCTTCTTAGCTCATCTCGACAACTGGCGTTGGTGGTGTAATGGTCAGCGTAGTTGCTTTCCAAGCAGTTGATCCGAGTTCGATTCTCGGCCATCGCACATTATTTTTTTGTTTTTAACGCCTTTTTTTTTTTCAATGGTTGACCATAATATCAATCCACTAAGTAATATTTTAGGCCTGTAGCATACTTGAAAAGTTAAAGAATGATATAAAATTTTTTATGATGTTAACGATAAAAAAATAAAAAAAAACATAAAATTACCATAAAAAATGGGCCAACGGCACGCGGTGTTCCCAAGCGGTCACCCATCCAAGTACTGACCGCGCCCAATGTTGCTTAACTTCGGTGATCGGACGAGAACCGGTGTGTTCAACATGGTATGGTCGTTGGCAAACGCTAAACAATATTAATTTCTATTCTACCTGCCAATAAATATATGAAAATTAGTATAAAAAAGCCCTAATAATACTGAAAACATTAGCAAGGTGTGTGCGACGTTGATAAAAATAATCATTACATACGCGCTTGAAAAAGATCGTAATTACATCCATAACTTTGCAGGAATTTTTTTTTTCAATGGTTGACCATAATATCAATCCACTAAGTAATATTTTAGGCCTGTAGCATACTTGAAAAGTTAAAGAATTTTATGATATTATTAATGATAGTAACGATAAAAAAATAAAAAAAAACATGAAATTACCATAAAAAATGGGCCAACGGCACGCGGTGTTCCCAAGCGGTCACCCATCCAAGTACTGACCGCGCCCAATGTTGCTTAACTTCGGTGATCGGACGAGAACCGGTGTGTTCAACATGGTATGGTCGTTGGCAAACGCTAAACAATATTAATTTCTATTCTACCTGCCAATAAATATATGAAAATTAGTATAAAAAAGCCCTAATAATACTGAAAACATTAGCAAGGTGTGTGCGACGTTGATAAAAATAATCATTACATACGCGCTTGAAAAAGATCGTAATTACATCCATAACTTTGCAGGAATTTTTTTTTTCAATGGTTGACCATAATATCAATCCACTAAGTAATATTTTAGGCCTGTAGCATACTTGAAAAGTTAAAGAATTTTATGATATTATTAATGATAGTAACGATAAAAAAATAAAAAAAAACATGAAATTACCATAAAAAATGGGCCAACGGCACGCGGTGTTCCCAAGCGGTCACCCATCCAAGTACTGACCGCGCCCAATGTTGCTTAACTTCGGTGATCGGACGAGAACCGGTGTGTTCAACATGGTATGGTCGTTGGCAAACGCTAAACAATATTAATTTCTACTCTACCTGCCAATAAATATATGAAAATTAGTATAAAAAAGCCCTAATAATACTGAAAACATTAGCAAGGTGTATGCGACGTTGATAAAAATAATCATTACATACGCGCTTGAAAAAGATCGTAATTACATCCATAACTTTGCAGGAATTTTTTGAAGTGAAACTTCTTTACGCGCGTCATGCAATTTCGAGGACCGGAGTAAAACCGACTCATGACCGTGACGAAAAAACGGGATCATTTCGCTATAGGAGCCTAGCTAATATTATATACCTAGTTTAACTCACTCTCCTAACTCATCTTCGCTGTCTACAGGCAGAGCGCACGACTGTGGTCGTGAAGAACCGAGGTTCGATCCCCGCTTTAACTAATTTTTTTTTTCTTTTTTTATAACTTTTAATTTTTTTTATCACATGCTACTTATAAATATGTCAATAGACAGAAAAAAAGAGAGAATGAAATGAAAAGAGAGAGAGAGAAGAATACTAGAAGTTTCACTTCTGTCTTGCGTAGGCTTGACACACCCATTTTTTTTTTAACTATAATACATCTATTTTTATTTTTCGACCAATTCATCATAAATCATCATTTTTCGATTGTAGCCAATTTAAATTTTTTTTCGGTTTAACCCTCATATCCGTCAGATTATCCACTCTGTCTATCCCAGTGGGAAATAGAGTGGTAGTTAGTCACTTGTGCAATAAAAACAGAATTAAAATTCTAATCTATTGTACCTTAAACACAAATATATTTTTTGGGATTTTTATTACAAATAGGCAATTACAAATACAAATATCAATCACAAACCATTCTGGAAAATCTTTTAATTTGCCTAAATTATCTTCTATTCTATAAGTAGGTTGTAGATTCCCAATTGAGGCCCGTCTTCGAATACCTAACTAACTTAAAATATCTGTGTTACGAAAACCTCTACAAAAGCCTCCATTGATGTCACAAAAAATGACAGCTGTCTGAGGAAATCCAATTCCGCAGTTCTGTCTGAAAGGAAATGAGTCAAACGCGCTGAGGAAGGGAAATTGGGGATTTAAATTTAAAATACTAACCTCGTTTCTCTTCCCTTCTACTGACGGCAAGCTTGCACGGGCCAAAAAATGCTTTTTTATTTTTTGTTAACATAGTGTTTTTTATTTGTTTATTTTTTTTTATTTAATTAAAATCAAATTTAATAATGTAAATATTAAGTTCTGGAAGTATTTTTTGGTTTTTGTTATTGTTACAGCTGTTTAGGCTATCAAGGCCATTTTCAAACTGTACAGTTTAAAAAAAAATTAAATGGAGTTCTACGAATTAAACACAAAAACAATAAATAAAAAATAAAAAAGTTAACATAGTGGTAAACAAAATTATTTTCGTTTATTTTTTTATCGGAACATTTTTTTCAATAACCTTCATCAATATAATATATCATTGAAGAAGAATACAAAATTAATTGAAACAAAACGAAACGTATAAGCTATAAAAATTATTTAAGAAAACTTGTTCCAATGAAAAATTAAATATTTCCCCACGGTCTTACTAAAAAACGTGGTGAAATTTTTATTCAATTGATAAACGGCCGTGTATGTTTTTTTTTTTTTTTTTTTTTTTTTTTTTATATTTACTCCACACAGGAGGCCCTGAAGAAAATAATTTCCCTCGGGGCCTATGTCATCTTTGGGGATGCTGTGTGGAGGGTCTTTTTTTGGAGAGGAAGGAGTGAACATGGGTCTTGAAGAGTCCCATGTTGTAGGAGGGAGGAAACACAGAGGCCGGCAGTTCGTTCCACAGCCGAGCTGTTGAACTTAAGAACGAATCGTAGAAGCGACACGTTCTCATGTGACAAGTGTCAACTGTGTACAAATGTTGGGCGCGCGTTTGGCGTGTATCTCGACTACGCACCGGTGCCGAAGGGATCAATGACGCTAGTTCCTCAGAGCATCTTCCATTGTAATACCGATAGAACAAGGACAGCATACCTACTTGACGCCTGTGCTCTAAAGATTGCAGTCCGTTTGTTAAGATTGGGGAATCTATCAAACGGACCGCCCGTTTCTGCACAGAGTCAAGGGTTTTTTCAGGTATTTTGGGGCTCCAGACCAGAGATGGCTGCCAAATTCGACAGTAGGGCGCACTTGCGATTTGTACAGGGTGAGCAGTTGTGTACTATTAAAGTATCTGCGGGCCCTGTACAGTACGCCCAGCTTCTGAGAGGCCAACTTTACTCTGGCTTCGATGGAGCCCCCGTACCTGAGCTGGTCACTTATAGTTACACCAAGCATATCAATGGAAGGCCTGTTCGGAAGATTGCTTCCGTTGAAGGAGACTAGATTATCATTTGGATCCCTTTTAGACGTAATCAGACAGGATTGGGTCTTTGAAACATTAAATTCGACGAGATTATTTTTACCCCAGGAGGAAATACTCTCGAGATAACCGTCCATTCTCTGCTTCAAAGCCCTCCGAGCCGTTGGAGTTTGTGTGCCCTTTGGGGGCTTGTCAAACAAAAAGCTATCATGAACTGTACTGTCATCCGCGTAGCAATGAATCGGTGCACATGTCAAAAGGTCATTGATGTGCAACAAAAACAAAGTCGGAGACAGAACCGATCCCTGTGGGACGCCAGCATTTATGGAGTGCGAGGAAGAGGTGAAACCGTCAGCAACCGCCTGAATCGACCTATCCCTTAAAAAGTCAGCAATCCACGTACACAGGGATGCGGGAAGTCCGTAAGAATGCAATTTGTTGACAAGTCCTCGGTGCCAGACCCGGTCAAAGGCCTTGGATATGTCTAGTGCGACCGTTTGGGTCTCACCGTGACGTTCCAGGCACCGCCCCCAAACATGCGTCACATACGCGAGAAGATCACCGCACGAGCGGTTCCGCCGGAATCCGTATTGACGGTCGTTGATAATTTTGTTCTTCTCGAGGTATGTGAGCAGTTTGTCGTTGATCACACGTTCCATCACTTTGGACAGAACTGATGTGATCGCTATGGGGCGGTAGTTGGCCGGGTTGGAGCGGTCACCTTTCTTGGGAATAGGGTGAATGACCGCTTTTTTCCAACCAGAGGGCACAGTGCCACACTTCAGGGACATTTTGAAGAGCTTTGTCAAAACTGGAACTATTTCCGCAGCACACCTCTGCAATACCAGGGCAGGTATTCCATCAGGTCCACTAGCTTTGTTAACATCGAGCCCCCGTATGACGTGGAGTACATCCCGATGCCGGATCCTCAGCTTTTTCATATAGAAGCCGCAGTGAGGAACCGACGGCGGAACAGCACCCCCGTCGTCGAGGGTCGAGTTTTCCGCAAACATTTTCCCTAATAAGTTAGCCTTTTCGGTGGCGGTGTTTGCTAGTGAGCCGTCAGGTCTGGTAAGAGGTGGCAAACTGGGTTTGCAAAAATTTCGACCTATTGAGCCCGCAAGCGACCAGAATGCTCTGCTGCCATGCGGGCAGGCAGCCAGCTTTTTGCTGATCTGCAGGTCGTGTTCGAATTTCGACCTATTGATGATTCTCTTGCATTCCTTTGCCGATTTGTTGTATGCTGATCTGCTTTCGGGCGTTCGAGATGTGTTGTAGGCTCGGTAAGCCGCGTTTTTTCGTCGGACTGCTTCGGAGCATTGTCGACTGAACCACGGCTTTGAGCCCACACCAGTTTCTTTAGTAGTCGATTGTATGAAGCCATCCATCGCCGATTTGATGACTTCACCAATCTCCTGGGCACATCTTGAAGGGTCCGAAGTCCGAAAACAAACAGCTGACCACGGAAAAGCGTTGAAATGGGCCCGCATACCGAACCAATCTGCTGACCTATAGTGCCACACTTTTCTCCTCAGCCTCTCATTGGTTGGTCTGAGGCTAACGGGGATTGATGTCGTCACTAGGCAGTGGTCAGATGATCCCAGAGGCGCTGTGACGTCAATCTTATAACCGTGTGGCACAGTAGTTAAGAAAAGATCTAACAGATTGGAGCGGTGAGTCTGGACATCAGGAACCCTTGTAGGCTCCTGAACCAATTGCTCTAATCCGTAGCAAATGGCAAAGGATTCCGCCTGTCGGCCAGCCAAGTCCGTTGGGCCTGAGAACTTCAACCATGGTTCGTTATGAACGTTGAAGTCCCCCAGAACAATAAACTCGGCCGAAGGGTAGCGGGGCAAGAGATCATCAATAGTATCGCTCAAATGTTTGAAGAGCTCGGAAGTGTCTGATTCGCTATGGTTCGGTGAGCGGTATAGACATGCGTAGAATCTTGCCGTACTGGCAAGATTGACGCGCACCCACATTACGTCGAATCTGGAGTTTTCCAGACTCAATATTCGCACACAGTTGACGTCAGCTCGACTATAGAGGCAGACTCCTCCTTTCAGTCGGAATTTGCTTGCGAGGGTAAAGCCCGGGCAGTCCAGATAGGAGGAGTCTGGCGGCTCGGCTATCTGAGTTTCGGATAGGAAAAGAAGGTTGGGACGTTGGGACAAAAGATGGTGATGGACGGAATTTAAATTTGTGTGCAGGCCGCGAATGTTGGCAAAATTTACCAACAGTTTTGGCCCGCACCGGGGACGCCTGCTGCTCGCCGCTGTAACGATGTTAAAATTGTTGTGTTGTATGTTCATGAATTTATTTATTATTATTTTTTATTTTTTTTTATAAGGGTAGGAGGTGAAAGGAAAGGTCTGGAAAGGAAAGGTATGAGGGGTGGGTAGGAATCTGGGGTTCAGGCTGTCCAGGAGTGATGAGCGTTTGGTTCCAGCCCACCCACTGCGGTGCTAGGCGATAGGCTGGGAGAGTCCGGCTGGAGAGGGCATCCAATGCGCCCCAAACGCTGCTGCTGGGTCCCCTCCGGTCACGAACCGGCACAACAGCAGTGGCGGGGTTTTTTCACTCGCTGATGGGGCAGCCCACCCTTAGTCGTGAGCCTGAGGGTCGGGCCCCTGTACTATCGAGCGGCCCGGACAGCGGTAACCGGTTGTAAAGGGTCTCCCTCAACCAGCATCTCCCAACCGGCCCGCCACGCAGAAGGTGGGCCGACGCACCCGCCACCAAGACCCGGGCAAACCTTAACCCATGAACCCGGGCACCCCTGCTTAGTCACCAAACGTAGCGAACCACTTGGGGTGACCTGTGGCAGAGGTGTTGGTAATCCAATAAATGGTTCCCAGGGCGGCGGTACCCATTCCCGCCTACCAAATTGAAATGTGAAAACATTACTAATATAGAAACTGACATAAAATAGTTCATGAAATGATAAATAAATTGTTTACACAGCGAAAAGGGGTTGTTTATTCGCTGTAGAAACTTTAAATTTCTAAATATTTCCAAGGTATTTTAAATATAGTATATATTTCTTAGTTTTGAAAATGTCGTAAAAGCAAATACCATTAAAGAAACTAAATAAAATGACCTTGTAAATTTTTGTATTTCAAATAGACTTTTATGTTGAAAAATTAGAATATTTTTATTTCAAACACGAAACAAGTTTTAAAAGAGAAAAAAAAACATCCATATTTTTACTCCCAACGTCAAAAATTGAGAGATTGTGAAATTTTGAAGAAAGATTCCTTTTAATGAAGGAATTTGCTAGAAAACTTTCACCTCACTTTTTATCTCGTTCATACAATAAAAAAATATCATAATAATCCCCAGAGAAAATAAAAGTATTTTGAATTCATTGTTAGCGCAAAATCAAACGTTGATTTCTGTAATTTATATTTTCCTGTACATACATAAAACAATTATGTTATTTAATTACACCGCTTTCATAGAATTCTTATTTAATTCACGCGGTAACAGTCAATTAAAAAATGATATGTTCGAAATAGCTTAGCTTTTTCATGACCGGAATTAGTACTAACTATAATCTAAACATTCACAGTATTTATACAATGTGTAACAAAAACAACGTTTAACAAATGATTTAACAAGTAGATTTTTTAGTAAAGCAGATAGACTTTAAAAAAAGTCAATTGGTGTCGCATATAAATAAAAAAATGGGTGTGTCAAGCCTACGCAAGACAGAAGTGAAACTTCTAGTATTCTTCTCTCTCTCTCTTTTCATTTCATTCTCTCTTTTTTTCTGTCTATTGACATATTTATAAGTAGCATGTGATAAAAAAAATTAAAAGTTATAAAAAAAGAAAAAAAAAATTAGTTAAAGCGGGGATCGAACCTCGGTTCTTCACGACCACAGTCGTGCGCTCTGCCTGTAGACAGCGAAGATGAGTTAGGAGAGTGAGTTAAACTAGGTATATAATATTAGCTAGGCTCCTATAGCGAAATGATCCCGTTTTTTCGTCACGGTCATGAGTCGGTTTTACTCCGGTCCTCGAAATTGCATGACGCGCGTAAAGAAGTTTCACTTCAAAAAATTCCTGCAAAGTTATGGATGTAATTACGATCTTTTTCAAGCGCGTATGTAATGATTATTGAAGTGAAACTTCTTTACCCGCGTCATGCAATTTCGAGTACCGGAGTAAAACCAACTCATGACCGAAACGAAAATGCGGGACCGATTAAAGTTCATTTGATCTAGTCAAAGTTTTGAAGTAAAATATAAATGCTTCTTAGCTCATCTCGACAACTGGCGTTGGTGGTGTAATGGTCAGCGTAGTTGCTTTCCAAGCAGTTGATCCGAGTTCGATTCTCGGCCATCGCACATTATTTTTTTGTTTTTAACGCCTTTTTTTTTTTCAATGGTTGACCATAATATCAATCCACTAAGTAATATTTTAGGCCTGTAGCATACTTGAAAAGTTAAAGAATGATATAAAATTTTTTATGATGTTAACGATAAAAAAATAAAAAAAAACATAAAATTACCATAAAAAATGGGCCAACGGCACGCGGTGTTCCCAAGCGGTCACCCATCCAAGTACTGACCGCGCCCAATGTTGCTTAACTTCGGTGATCGGACGAGAACCGGTGTGTTCAACATGGTATGGTCGTTGGCAAACGCTAAACAATATTAATTTCTATTCTACCTGCCAATAAATATATGAAAATTAGTATAAAAAAGCCCTAATAATACTGAAAACATTAGCAAGGTGTGTGCGACGTTGATAAAAATAATCATTACATACGCGCTTGAAAAAGATCGTAATTACATCCATAACTTTGCAGGAATTTTTTTTTTCAATGGTTGACCATAATATCAATCCACTAAGTAATATTTTAGGCCTGTAGCATACTTGAAAAGTTAAAGAATTTTATGATATTATTAATGATAGTAACGATAAAAAAATAAAAAAAAACATGAAATTACCATAAAAAATGGGCCAACGGCACGCGGTGTTCCCAAGCGGTCACCCATCCAAGTACTGACCGCGCCCAATGTTGCTTAACTTCGGTGATCGGACGAGAACCGGTGTGTTCAACATGGTATGGTCGTTGGCAAACGCTAAACAATATTAATTTCTATTCTACCTGCCAATAAATATATGAAAATTAGTATAAAAAAGCCCTAATAATACTGAAAACATTAGCAAGGTGTGTGCGACGTTGATAAAAATAATCATTACATACGCGCTTGAAAAAGATCGTAATTACATCCATAACTTTGCAGGAATTTTTTTTTTCAATGGTTGACCATAATATCAATCCACTAAGTAATATTTTAGGCCTGTAGCATACTTGAAAAGTTAAAGAATTTTATGATATTATTAATGATAGTAACGATAAAAAAATAAAAAAAAACATGAAATTACCATAAAAAATGGGCCAACGGCACGCGGTGTTCCCAAGCGGTCACCCATCCAAGTACTGACCGCGCCCAATGTTGCTTAACTTCGGTGATCGGACGAGAACCGGTGTGTTCAACATGGTATGGTCGTTGGCAAACGCTAAACAATATTAATTTCTACTCTACCTGCCAATAAATATATGAAAATTAGTATAAAAAAGCCCTAATAATACTGAAAACATTAGCAAGGTGTATGCGACGTTGATAAAAATAATCATTACATACGCGCTTGAAAAAGATCGTAATTACATCCATAACTTTGCAGGAATTTTTTGAAGTGAAACTTCTTTACGCGCGTCATGCAATTTCGAGGACCGGAGTAAAACCGACTCATGACCGTGACGAAAAAACGGGATCATTTCGCTATAGGAGCCTAGCTAATATTATATACCTAGTTTAACTCACTCTCCTAACTCATCTTCGCTGTCTACAGGCAGAGCGCACGACTGTGGTCGTGAAGAACCGAGGTTCGATCCCCGCTTTAACTAATTTTTTTTTTCTTTTTTTATAACTTTTAATTTTTTTTATCACATGCTACTTATAAATATGTCAATAGACAGAAAAAAAGAGAGAATGAAATGAAAAGAGAGAGAGAGAAGAATACTAGAAGTTTCACTTCTGTCTTGCGTAGGCTTGACACACCCATTTTTTTTTATCAACGTCGCATACACCTTGCTAATGTTTTCAGTATTATTAGGGCTTTTTTATACTAATTTTCATATATTTATTGGCAGGTAGAGTAGAAATTAATATTGTTTAGCGTTTGCCAACGACCATACCATGTTGAACACACCGGTTCTCGTCCGATCACCGAAGTTAAGCAACATTGGGCGCGGTCAGTACTTGGATGGGTGACCGCTTGGGAACACCGCGTGCCGTTGGCCCATTTTTTATGGTAATTTCATGTTTTTTTTTATTTTTTTATCGTTACTATCATTAATAATATCATAAAATTCTTTAACTTTTCAAGTATGCTACAGGCCTAAAATATTACTTAGTGGATTGATATTATGGTCAACCATTGAAAAAAAAAATTCCTGCAAAGTTATGGATGTAATTACGATCTTTTTCAAGCGCGTATGTAATGATTATTTTTATCAACGTCGCACACACCTTGCTAATGTTTTCAGTATTATTAGGGCTTTTTTATACTAATTTTCATATATTTATTGGCAGGTAGAATAGAAATTAATATTGTTTAGCGTTTGCCAACGACCATACCATGTTGAACACACCGGTTCTCGTCCGATCACCGAAGTTAAGCAACATTGGGCGCGGTCAGTACTTGGATGGGTGACCGCTTGGGAACACCGCGTGCCGTTGGCCCATTTTTTATGGTAATTTCATGTTTTTTTTTATTTTTTTATCGTTACTATCATTAATAATATCATAAAATTCTTTAACTTTTCAAGTATGCTACAGGCCTAAAATATTACTTAGTGGATTGATATTATGGTCAACCATTGAAAAAAAAAATTCCTGCAAAGTTATGGATGTAATTACGATCTTTTTCAAGCGCGTATGTAATGATTATTTTTATCAACGTCGCACACACCTTGCTAATGTTTTCAGTATTATTAGGGCTTTTTTATACTAATTTTCATATATTTATTGGCAGGTAGAATAGAAATTAATATTGTTTAGCGTTTGCCAACGACCATACCATGTTGAACACACCGGTTCTCGTCCGATCACCGAAGTTAAGCAACATTGGGCGCGGTCAGTACTTGGATGGGTGACCGCTTGGGAACACCGCGTGCCGTTGGCCCATTTTTTATGGTAATTTTATGTTTTTTTTTATTTTTTTATCGTTAACATCATAAAAAATTTTATATCATTCTTTAACTTTTCAAGTATGCTACAGGCCTAAAATATTACTTAGTGGATTGATATTATGGTCAACCATTGAAAAAAAAAAAGGCGTTAAAAACAAAAAAATAATGTGCGATGGCCGAGAATCGAACTCGGATCAACTGCTTGGAAAGCAACTACGCTGACCATTACACCACCAACGCCAGTTGTCGAGATGAGCTAAGAAGCATTTATATTTTACTTCAAAACTTTGACTAGATCAAATGAACTTTAATCGGTCCCGCATTTTCGTTTCGGTCATGAGTTGGTTTTACTCCGGTACTCGAAATTGCATGACGCGGGTAAAGAAGTTTCACTTCAAAAATTGGATGTGTTTATCCGAGACACTATCTAGGTTACAAACCAATTCATTATAACTGTGTGATCAACCAAAAAGGGTGCTTATTCTGTTTCATGTTTCGTTTCGGTTTATTAGTATTATCTTGTTGAACATAATCAATCAATGAAGAAAATATTAGCGATCTCAAATGAAAATTTAAAACAGAAAAAGATTCTGTCACACCAAGGAATTGAATCCATGGTTTTGCTCTACCACTGAGCTAATTCAGCCCTATCTCCTTCGGATATATTTAACTGTATCATACTTAAACTAAGAACTAGCGACATTTTATTCATTTCCTTAATGCATATTTTTACTGGCAGCTAATATAATGCAAGATTTTTCCTTATTCTTAATTATTATACTTATTCACTTTTTAGATATATAGGATGCAAACATGTCAATTAAACTCACTTCTTTTCCATTTCAGTTAAAACTTAAAGTAACCCCCAATTATCGGCCCGTCACAGTGTTTATTAAAATTTTGGATCAGCTGTCAAGCGTAACAGCATGATGTATCGTTAAGTAATACATTTTGTGTTTCTTATAATAATTATAATAAAAATAATATTTGGATGATTTGTATAGCGCCGTTTTTGTGCAAAATCACATCAAGGGCGCTGTACAAATTTATAATACATTTTTACAATGATCTATGTAATGACTTACTATATATGGAGATAATATACAGTACAATACTTACCTGGTAGGTCACTTGAGATTAACTCTCAATTAACATTAACTACCTAATTGTTTTTTAGCGAAATTTGGATACAGGATTTAGGACATAATTGGAAAATTAGATATAACTGGACTTTCTCTCCGGAATAGTATATTTAATTTACGGGTATGACAGCTTAAAAAGGTAAGTTTTTAGTTTAGACCTGAATTCTGTTGGACTTGTTACGGATCTTAGTTCCGGAGAGAGTTTATTCCAAGCCTTCGGCCCAAATACTCCAAAAGCGCGATCACCAAACTTAGTATTTGGCTTGCGCTTACGTTCCATCAGTCTGCCTACAGCTGCTGATGTTGCTGATCTAAGAGTTGACTGCCTCAGACCAGTGTTTTCCGGGACGCATAGTAGAGATGTAGGGTGGGGCCATTTCATTGATGGATTTTAACAACATCCAGCACATTTTTTTTTTGTGTTATATCATGAAGCATTTAATAGTCTAGAATTGCTTGCATCGACACCCTTTCGGATTTAATTACATAATACTAGATGTGGGGGTTTATTTCAGTGCAGAAATTTTGGCATTAACTACCATATGTACTCCTCATTGCCCGGAATACTAATGTAGGGCAGTAATAATTATATCGAGTCAGTAGACATCTTAAATTTATCACTAAATAAATACAATAATGTTGCTGGGGTAGTTCAATTGAGTACTGAGAGAATTAAATAAACTGTGTGATTTTACTATTTTCCTCAAAAAGGCGTTAATGAATAAATAAGTATAAAAGGTGTTTGAATTATTATCATTTTTCTGAGTTTGCCGACCACATTTAACAAACAAATATTTTTTTATAAACATAAATTATGCATCTTATTTTTTTTAATTCTCCGTAAAAACAGCCTCTCGGCTCGGCAGAAGTTATAGCGGTATCTCTGCCTGATGAGTGGTAGTTTGACTGTGTGGTCCTTAGTCTGTGTGGCTGTTACTGTGTGGTTGTGTGTCTGTTTGTATCTAGCAGAGTCAATGTTTGCCCTGACAAGTGAGCGGGCCCACAGTGGCGGTACCGACGAATGCCAATATTGACGGATGGGTCTTGCCTCGCTGTGACTGCTGGTAAGACTGCTTAGTTGGTTCGGGGTTCCATTACCGATATTACCCAGTTAACCAGGCAGCACCGGTCTGATTCTAATCTAATCTCCATTACTTCCTTCATCATTGATGAGCACTGAGTAGGTCGACGACTAATCTTAAATAAGACAACCTAACCTATCCTCACGTAACCAACATATATTCTATATTCTAATGCACGTCACCTGCAATTCACTCTGCATTCTAAATATTGCCATTTGTCGAGATTTTTGTTGTGTTTGAGTAAGATTTTTTTTTCTTGACTATTAAGTATATGCGTTGTTTTATATCAGCGCCCTAACTCTTAAATTCGTATTAACATGTCTTTCGTTCAAAACATACTCTTCATTTTTAATGTTTACTACGGAGCCGTAATATTTTTTCTAACCTTGTTTTTGGTAACTAGGTGTGGTAATGATCTGGCTTGTAAGTCACACAGACCATCAGGGAATAATTAATTCCCTATGAAAAAATGGGTTGATTACAAAATTCACTCTGCAGGAAAAGTAACAAATTATAATCCAGCCACCAAATACATAAAAACAGTGAACTCACCGATTATATCATTCGCATTGAGTTTGCAGCGATTCCTTAATCTCCAAATTCGGCAGCAGACGGCAATCGGCACAATAACACCTGCATTCGTACCATGAAATTATAATCTGTCACGTCCAGCTCTCAAGAAAGTAGAATTTAGAATAAAAAAGAATTAACACATTGTAATTCTAAAGTACTGTCACTTTATTGTGACAAAAATATTTTTAATCCTTTAGTCTTAAATCGACCAAACAGGAATAGTGGTGCTCTCTTTGTCAAATAATATGATTCGGATGAATCCAGCTGATTAATGCATAGATAACTGTAATTCATTATCACTTTACATGCAGAGCAAAATCTATGCGAGAATTTCCAGAGAAATCTAGCCTGTCCACTATTTTTAATTTTAAGTTAACTAAGTTTTAGTTGACTGCTTCTCCAAGGTGGAATATTAAATATTTACCAGAGTGATTGGTGTAATCCATAAATAGCAAGTATTAACTGTTTTACTTTAAATTAATTACAGTTGCGAGAATACGAGCTCTCCGAGACCTTTCATCACTCGTCGGACGAGCGGAGTTACGACGTGCTTCGGCTCGAGCAACCGTCCGCCAACAACATCGACGTGCTCGACGGCAACAACGCGTTGTCACTGGCCATCGAGCAGGAGCGCGCTGAGCGGGAACCGCACCCTTCCGTCGGTATGGCCAGTACAGCCAGTTCCGTCCTGCCGCCCAGGATACTGGACAGGGACGGCGGCTACAAGACGACGCCGGAGAACAAATACACTGCCAGGTAATTACTAATAGATATCGACGGCATACTAGTGTGGAGTAATCGAGATTGACTGTATTTTAACAACGAAAAGTGTACAATTATGTGCTCTATATTAACCCTTGCACACTCGCATTATTGTTTCTACATACATAAAATATGTATTATTTTAAAATTTGTGATATTTAATTTTTTTTTTTAGAAGTTATTCTACGTTAATTTGACTTAAAATTGGACGTCAGAGCGTATTTTTAAATAGTAAGGTAAAATAAACATAACACAAAAGTAATACAAATAACTGTTTCATGTCAAAAATACACATTTAAAATGTAGTGATAATCTCTAAGATTTGAAACAAATAAAATTTTAACCGAAATTCATTCAGAAATAAATAAATATCTAATATCTTTAAAAATTTGCCATAATAGTCGAAAATATGTCTGTCACTACCAGTGTTAATTTGAATGAACATTGAAATTCATTTACGATATTCTGGCAAATGACTGTGAACAGTGAATTGAACTAATGTTATTACTATAGAACACATCTTTATGCGTTGAAATATTTGTAATTCGAGTAGAAAATATTGATATCTCATCTTAAATGAAGTAATCAATGATGGCAGAAATTCCATAAAACTCACAATAAGCAGATGTCAAAATAATTATCGTTTTTGTGGCGGGAATAGGGATTTCAACCGTGCGGAAAAAATAGACGCCACAGAAAAGATAACAATCTATATCAAAACAAACATGGTTTTTCTAAATCGTTACCTTTACGGTAAAAAAAATCACAAATTTTCTGTTATTTGCATTAACATTTGGGAATCACTTTTGAAACCCGCCTGGCTTTTGGGGCTCCAGCCCAGAGGTGGCTCATGAATGCAATTATTGGGCGTACTACACATTTGTATTAGCAGCTAGTTACTACTGAAGAATCTGATGGCCCTATACAAGACGCCCAGTTTCTTGGAAGTTAGATTTACTCTAGTTTTTATGGAACCCCGATACTTGAATCAATCTGATACACTTACTTCAAGCATTTCAAAGTAGTCATTGCTATTCATATTACGCGTGATCCGTTTTCCGGCGTTTCTTGACTCTAATGGCTCTTCCACACCAACGCCAACCTTCCAACTCCCAACTTAGTTCGGAGTTGGAAGGTTGGCCGATCGTGTGGTTACCACCTAGAGAAACTGCTGCCAACCCTCCAACTCCGAACGTTTGAACGAATCCGAGTCCGACAATATTAAATCGTTACTCCACTCTGCCATTATGTGTTAACGGATTGGCGCGAAAAATATAATACGTAAACGTCACTTATACGCAAATGTCACTTTTGTTATGATTGCCTGGCGTTCGCAGAGATGTGTGGACAGCTCGGACGGCCGGTTCGTGTGGGTTGGCCTTAGTTGGCCATAGAGTTGGCCGTAGCGATCGCCTCGAAGGCGATCCCAGGCCAATTCAAACACCAACCTTCCAACCCGAACTTCCAACGCACGAACTACCCCTCCACACGATCGTCCAAACGTTTGAAGTTGGAAGGTTGGCTTCGGTGTGGACCAAGCATAAGAGTTTGTGTCGAATGTGTCAGTATTTTGTTTTTATGAATTCTGGCATCTCATCTTGTTTTGATCTTATATTTTAGTAATATTTTTGACAACCTGGTGCTAATGTTTGCTAATATTCCTGTGTAATGTTATTTAGTCCCAGCATCGAGAGGAACAGCACGGTGGAGCCCCGCGTGAACAATGAGCTGCCGCGGGGAGACAAGGAGGCTATCCTCAGCAGCATCGCGCGCTCTTACCGGGGCAAGCGCAGGAAGCATCTCCACCACAAGACACGTTAGTAGAGTTTAATTACTTCTCCCATCATTAAATGCGAAAAATTTTGCTTGTCCAAAGCACAAAAAGGCTCCAGTTCCTTGGCGGAAATCCACTTATAATTTATTAAGCATTCTCTTAATATTATTGGTAATTCCGTTTAAAACAGGCCATACGAATAAATCTACTGGAAGTGACGGATCAATAAATGTTTTGAGATGCGAATTATCAGAATATCCTGATAAACTTTAATTAAATTACAAATACTTTATCATGATCTCGAAACACGTGGGCATGAAAATTTTTGCGTTACAACACGAATGTTCCTGATAATTTCGCAGTAAATAACTAACATTTTATTCGCTTTCATGATATTATTTCAGTTGTTACTAACCTATTGTTAGATGATTTATTCCTCAAGGATTTCATAGTATTCACTACTCTTATCTTTGAGAATTCTCAATACTTTAATGAGACTTCTTAATTATTTATCAGTATTTACAAATAGAAACCATTCATTCATTTTACGTTGCGTCGCCTTAGTTTTCAACAGATCATTTTTGGCGAAATTTAGTAAAGTATGCAGTTGTTCTCAGAGAGTATTTATTTATACGATTCAAGTGAAAAAAATATTTTTAATGTGTTTTCAAGAGGCAGTTTGTCTTAAGTCCACCAAAATTGAACAACATTCCGAACGTGTTTATCCAAAATTTGGTCCTACATCCAAATTAAAAACGTGTTTTCTGCGTAATTTTAAACATTTGGTACGAATTTTACTTAAAAATAATAATTTCTATCCCTTGAAATCATTTTCGTAAGCTTAGAATTGAGCTAATTTCATTGTGTACCTATGCGTTTTTCATCAAAAAAAAACTCTGAAGCGCTATTTCTCCCGATTTACGATTTGGTCTGTTGGATAAAAACGAACTAGAGCGACGGTTTTTATCAAATTGTAAAAAAAACAATATTTATTACTCTTATATATAATTAAACTGATACAACAGATTCATCTTAGCCAAAAGGCTGATAATCCCAGAGATTAATGAAACTGAAAATCTAAGCCTATATACAGCAGCTGCAAACAAATCCGTGCCATCTCTTGGCATTATTGGCTACTTGCAAAAATCCATTATCAGTTAACTTATTAATATTCATAAGGTAATGTCCCGTAAATATGTGAGGAATCAGAATCATATTATACTAGGAACAACTTTACAGTTCTGTACGAATAATTTCTCAGGAAAGATGAATAATTTAGGGCTATTTTCGTGATGTCTACGATTTTGATGGATACCTTTTTAGGAAACAGTAAGAATAAATTATCAGTTATCAAATTTTGTGCGTTTATAATGTATATTTCTTGGTATCATCATTCTGTTTTTACAAAACATCCATAAAATGTTGTTTTATTAATAAGGTCTGTTAGTTTATCGTAAGGGCAAACATCGATTTCCATTCGTGCGGTCACAACCAATATCATCCCAACCGTTGGTCTAACTCTAGGCTGGTATCTTCAAGGATGGGTTGGAAACCACCAGAAAACAATATAGTGACACAATAATAAATTAGTCTCTTTTCCAGGTCCATCCCGCGACTGCCGCGTATCCGAGTGGGGAGAGTGGTCGGCGTGCTCGCGCACGTGCGGCATAGGTGAGACGCGCAGGGTCCGACGTGTGGTGCGCAAGGCGCGCCGGGGTGGCACGGCGTGCCCGCCCACGCTACAGACGCGCTGGTGCGGCTCCGCAAGGGACTGCCCTAAAGGATACTTCAACTGGTAGACGGACACCACCCACTGTACACTGTACTGTACACTGGAGCGGCAGAGTACTACTTTTCACTAGTGAAACAATCAACAAGAAGAATATTCATCAAACTATAATTGCAGTAAATAGTTCATCAGAGATTTTATGAACAGCTTTAGAGAAAATTTTGTTAGAAACATCTAGAAAGAGTGCTAGAGAAAAACAAACTTGAATTTAATACCTAAATCAAGCATGCCTACAAACAGCAATTATTACAGAATTAACATCCATCTTGTTCAGTATCAATGAAGTCAAAAAGGAAATAGAAGCAAAAAACACCAAGCAACTTGAATGGGCGGTAATGAAATAAAGAGACTAAAAACAACAAGAAGACCAAAAGATTGATACGATGCGATGATTGTTTTAAATTGCGCCTCACATCTTATGCGAAATTCTGAAGTTTTGTTAGAAAATATATACTGTAAAAATTTTCGATAATTTAAGATCAGTTCTCAGACCTTTCGTGAATTGGATTGACGAAAATGCAAACTGGTATAAGATGTCCCTGTAATACCGACTTTCCAGTTAGTAGGCTGCCCAGATAGAATTGGTAAACATTGCGAAACCACGAGATAACAAACTGATGACTGATAAAGATTAGACTTAAAATAACAATATTAATTTACAAACATCAAATCATTTTATTTCTTCAAAGAGTTTTTTCGTCCTGATAAGGGATTTCAATAGTAGTCCATTAAGCTAAAGATATATCAGTCCTTCGCCCCACCATCCCAGCTAGACACACTCCAGCTAATTTCCAGCGGGTTGAAATAAGAGGCATGCAAATGTTTATGCCAGTACAAAAAAAGTGCGACTTAATTTAAGAAAAAAAATCTATTTTACAAAAAAACACTTCAGTTCAGAAAGCTTAATAAAACATTTCGGAAGTGTCAAATAACAAACTGTTGCTGTTCTCGGCCAGGTTTAATAATTACATTAAAATGGTAGATTAAGTTAGAGTAAGTCAATGTTACCATACTTAAGAGTGTAATATAATCTTTACAGCTATTTTTACGTTTTCAAATCAATGATTTCTTTGAATAAATGTTTTTCGGAGAGTTGAGAAAAAATATTTATGTACCTACTTTAAAAATATTAGCGTTAGTAAACTGTATTCACATTATATCATGCGTGTTCTACGTCATCCTCTGCAAAATTTGCGTTGCATCATCGCTGGTTTATTTAATGCTTTTTTAGCACTTTGTTTGTATTTCAATTGTATTATTTAAGTTTATAGACAATCACTCACCCGAGTTTGGAGTAATCTACTCCATGACAAACTTAACCATCTGTATCGAGGAATCACCACCAAAGTCAATCACATTTATTGGTGGTAGAAAATCTATCAAAATTACAATAATTTTATGTATTTAATGTAAATATTATCAAAGGAAAGTGGAAATTTCTGATAATTAATCTGTGAGATATTTATCCTCTGTGCTATCCCGTTACTTATTAGCTTTTGTTGCCAGTGAAATGACACCGGGTTTCCCCTTACCAATATGAATTGGGCGGTGTGCAATGCATTCATGATATTATTAAAATGTACTGTCAATTAATAAGTACGTGTTTTGTGTATATTCGCAATCAGCACCGATCGCATACAAAGTAAGTCATACTCCTTCTAAGATAAAAGTTCGTCCAGTGATAAAGGTAAATAATTATAACGTAATAAAATAATTAAAAAAAACAATACAATTTACCTATCAATTATATTTTTTCAACATAATCACCATTTAGTTGATCAATTTTAAACAATGATTTATGTTAATTTTAACATAGTCTTAGGGAAAATTAGCATAGATCTCAAATTTTGAATTGTTTTTACTAAAAAAAATAGTAACTAATGAGCTCATTCATTTTAGTTGACTTTGTGTATTTTTACCATGTAAAAAATGATTGGATAATATATGATGTCTCCAATTTAATGTTTTTAAATAAATAATATAATTTACAAAATAATGTTTTTTTGTATGTGTCACACCTTCTGGCAAGATCCAAAAATCACCGAAATAATAAAATTCGGAATTGAATGAATGAAAATCTGTTTATTTTTGTGTACTGATGATGCAGTGCTATCAAAGAACATGAAAGATCTTCAGTTACTCGTGTTTAGAATAAACGAATTATGTATATGTGTGCGCAGGGACGCCGCGATAGGTGCCGTCTTTACAAATTAATTTATTTTAATAATACATTACAATAAAAACTATATGGGATTAAGTCAAATGGAAACATCGGTGTCCCCCAAGGATCCCACCTAGGCCCGTTCTAGTTCAATATCTAAAAAATCTTTATGGCTTTTAATGTAAGATACATAATATAATATGGAACTAAGTGCGATGAGAATAAGCTGCAATATAGATGGGAAAACGTTATGGCTCTGTCAACATTAGTTTCTAACTAGGCAGTGTTTGTTCTAAAAAACTAACCATGTTGTGTAAAATTTCAGTTTTTTACCTATTCGTAAATTTGTAAAATCTTGTAAGTAGAAATATCGATTTATTGAAGTTAAGAAAAGCAATAAAAGGAAAGTAAAACTAGTCGTCATAATATTTTATCATATGATAAATAGATGCTTTGTTGAGTTTTTAATCTAATTATATTGGCGTATTTTGCAAAATTTTTAATGAAGTGAATTGCATTTGACTAAGACTACTTTTCTGCTCTCTGCTCTCTAACCAGCTCTTAATTCAGCTTTACATCTGGAAAACATGACATCATCAATCATACAGACGATCGGTCCTCGAGCATTGAAAGCACCTTTCAGACATCAGAAAAACGCTTAAAAGCATAGGTAGGTAAAAGGTAAAATATATAGCAGTTATCTAATCGATAGCAATACATTAAATTGAACAAATTATTTTTCCCATCGTGTGTTTGGATAATATCTTTACATCTGAAACACCTTACGAGTTACAACTTCAGATGCACTTGAAAATGGACTGCAAATAATTTAAAGAAATGAATTGTTGGTTGCTGGTATTCTGTGATAGTATGTGCAGAAATGCACAAAGTATGGAAGGAAGTAAAACGGTATGACCAATCCCTTACCACTGCATCTCTGCGAGAAACACACAACACAATCACAATATAGTGAGTTTCACCGCGATATCTGGAGGTAATTATCGCCACAACAAAACGAACTTACAAGATAATCAACTTCCTTATTTTTACTTTTCAACGAAATCATGTACACTTTACGACGAGATACGAAAAACCTCAAGAACTTTCTTCCAATGTAATGTATATCATATTGTTACTTTGAAAAAATTACATTATATTGAATTTAATTCGATTGCGCATCTCATTCCAGTTCAGAGTTCTTCTACACGAAGAAGAATGATATTGTTAAAAAAGTGAAAGCATGTCAACTTTCTGATAAAATATTAGTCTTTCAGAGTATATCAAGAACACGTGTTATTTCCATTTTTTTTTTAAACAAATGAATTCGAATTTGCTCTTTTTATTTCTAATTATCATGTTCCATAATTCAAATATTTTTCAGCAAAATAATGAGATGCTAGTAGGAACCAAACAATCACACTTTTATGTAACAACGAATTATTTATTAAATAATAACAATATGAAAATATTTTTGTTACCCTGGTATTTCGTGCTAAATATGAAGAATTTTCAACGAATCTCTCGGCAAGTTCGTAAAAAGAAAGTTCTTTTCCAAAACACTCAAAATACTCAAACGGTGATTATTTCTACTTTCATGAAATTCGCCATTTTTTGCTCCACTACATTTCACTACCTCATTTCCTCCCAGAACTACCTTCAAATTATACGTTTAACCATCCCATCTATTTCAATTGTTCGGTAAAAAAAAATGTAATGATATACTCTGAAATACTAATATTTTATCAGAAAGTTGACATGATCTCACTTTTTTAACAATATCATTCTTCTTCGTGTAGAAGAAATCTGAACTGGAATGAGATGCGCAATCGAATTAAATTCAATATAATGTATTTTTTTCAAAGAAACAATATGATATACATTACATATTTTTATATTGTTTCATGTCCAAATTTTAGTGCGTAGGAAATAGAATTTTATCATAGTAGTTTTAGAAAAGCTATAAACTGGACATAAAATTTTATAGCTCAAAATATCATCGAAAAAAAAGTTTTGAATGTTAATGAGTATTGATAGCAAATATACAAAAACACCACCAAAGAGCTTAATTTAAGAAATAAAATAACGGAAGGAGCATTTGGAGGACTCAGCTGGAGGGGACTGGATGGTGTGGAGGAAAACACTGCATATGGGATGGGAGGGAAACCTAGAGGCGGTCAGGACTCTCCAAAGGATGCAGTAGCACAGACACTACATTACATAAAATTACTCACGGAACTGAACGCCCAGCATGATTTGCATTCCTCCTCATCTTTGACTCTCGTCACAGCACCTCGAGCCGTCCAGTTCACTGTTGGCTGGTGAGATGAAGGCGGCCCCTTTCAAGTTGTCGGAGTTAGAAAATAAATGACAGAAACAAAACAAATTAACACGACAAGGAGGCGGTTTGCATAGCTCTCGCTAGCACTCAGGCCATAGGCACAATAATTTGTTGTACTTCCTCTTTTATTCTCTTGATAGAAGGCCAGTCTTTTTAGTAAATTACCATCTGGTTGGTCAATGTGTGTTAGCGATGAATTATTGATGTAGCAAAATTGATTCATACAAACAATATTATGAATATTATTTGACAAAATTAAATCGGATGACTTGAAATAATAAATAATTGATGATACCTTAATGCACATAAGAGCTAGTGGGTATATTTATAGAGATAAGAGCTGGTGGGTATCTTGATATACATAAGAGCTGGTGGGTACCTCGGTACACATAAAAGCTGGTGGGTATCTTGAAATACACAAGAATTGGTGGGTACCTCGATATACATAAGAGCAGATGCGTACTTCAATACACATAAGAGTTGGTGGTCATCTTTCTATACATAAGAGCTGGTGGCCATCTTCATATACATAAGAGCTGGTAGGTATCTTTATATAGAGACGAGCTGGTGGGTAACTCGATATATATAAGAGCTGGTGGGTACCTCGATACACATAAGAGCTGGTGGGCAACTAGATATATATAAGAGCTGGTAGGCATCTTGATATACATAAGAGCTGGTGGGTTTCTTGATTTACACAAGAGCTGGTGGGTAACCTTATAGGCAACATTGGCAATTATTTGTGAGTTAAATGAAATTTTTTTAATAAAATAATTTCATCAAATTTTCTATTTCAACCTAATCAAATATAAATTGTTGAAAAATCATTATGATTGGCTTAAATTAAAATTACAAACGACCGGTTGTCGTTAGAACACAAACTTGACGCATATCAACACAATATTTATTTTATTTTACATTTCATTATATTTAAGTATTATATTTCTTATCAATTTGATTGTTCTGAAACGGGAAACCTTCCCATTTGGACAGTCAAAGATACATTATTGTTTAATTATATTTTTAGTATCTAATAAATGAAACAAAACAATAAAAAAGTAATATTTCATTAAATAATTCACAAAAATGTTGCCCATAAAATCATGAATAATTTTATTTTATTTTATTTATTAAAAGTATACAATACAGAATATAGTATATTATATAAAGCATCGTACTCCCAGGAGTTAATAAACTCATTGCGGGGTTCTTAAGTATCATTCTCATAACATTCTTAAGTATCCTATATATTTTAATTTAAAAGATAAAAGAGTATATCCGTACTAGATATTTGCCATCTCTTTTGTAAGAAAATATTATTATGTTTATTTGGTATTTAGTAAGTATTTCGGCCTCAAATCTTAATTTTAGTTTTTCATGAAAAAAGCCGCACAGCCGTTCCTTTTAACATTAGAAATACCGTAGCCGTCATTTTGAAGGCTGCCCGATGTAATTTGACGATGTTTTCTTATTAATTAATTTGATTATTTTTTTTTAACTTTTCGACTTTGATGAAAAAAACCGGTACGTATCTTATTTAATTTTTGAAATATAATGGTTTATACCTACAAAGATACTGCCGTCAATGTGACGGTTATTGCCAATAAGCTGAGTTTGTTTACAACCCTTTTCCTCCAAGTTTACAACATACTCATTTTCATTTTTTTCATGATAAACTAATGTTTATAAGACAAGGTTTTATGCATAGCACAAAGGATAACAAATAATTATAAGCAATAATTAGTCGCCTGGTTGTTTATAGGTGGAAAAAATGTAATAAGCAGTAATTGTTGATTGAGGTACCTACTATTATGTATTGAATCATTTGGCGGGTTGGAAATAAGCCGACGTAGCTCAGTGGTTTCAGAGCACCTGATCGAACATTCCCGTTGACGGCATTTATTTTTACTCGGGAGATATTTCCAATTTTGTATTGATATTTCAGGAGACTAATTATTGCTTGTAATTATTTGATACCAATTTTCATTTGAACTCGATATGTACGTTGATTGGTCACTGTTTTTTTGTTTTTGTTTTTTTTTTTTTGTTTTTTATTTTTTTTTTTTTGTAAAAGATTATACATTTATATACGTTATTTAAGAAATGTTTTGACTGCCCAATTAGGAGGATTTCCGTTTTAGGACAGTCAAATTAGGATGAGTGTTAACATTTTGATAAGTTGTTTGATAAGTATAGTATTAAAATAATAATGAAATAATAGGTATATGTACTTTTAACTGGTGCCTAAGCCTACTAACATATTTGGTATAAATATGAATAACAAAGAGAAGAAATAGAATAAAATAAAATATCCAATTAAGCATAAGATTAACTGGTGCTTGGGAAGCATTCTAATTTAAAAATACTAGGTAGGTACATATATACACATAATGATAAAGATTAGAACATAAAGGTATATTTTACATGGTTTATTTAAAGAGTGCAAGGCTGATGTAAGCGTAATGAGTAAGATCAAGAAAGGGACGCTTAGATGGTTTGGGCATGTAGAGAGAATGAGCGAAGAAATTAGTGTAAGGAGAATATACGATGCAAATGTGAATGGTAGCAGAAGTCGGGGACGCCCGAGGAAGACATGGCACTACCAAGTGAATCAGATACATGAGTCGGGCCATGTCAAGAGTCAGAACAATGGAAGAACGGCGTCATGGTTAGTTAGTTAGTTGGTTAGTTTATTTTTTGTTTGAGTTTTTGTTGTTGTTTTTTTGGTTTGTGTTTGATTTCATTTTTTGTGTAGTAAAAGTTCGCTCTCCTTTCTACCTAATTGATGAAACCAATTATTGGTCAATTTATGAAGAACAGCTGTGTTTTCCTTTTTCCAAGCATCAGGTATGAAGTTGTATAGTTTTGGACCTAGGAATGAGAAGTGTCTTTGAGCGAGAGATGTTTTAGTTGTGAGTGGTACAATTGGATTTCTCCGTGAGTGACGGGTGTCATGAGAGCGACGATTTTGATGCGAGTTGTTAGTTTTCTATCTCATGTTGATTTCTGCGCTCGTATTTGTAGCCGAATATTCATTACGTTTATGTTTTTGTAAATTAAATTCTACCAACTATGTTCCAAATCATATAAAGTAAGGAATTTCATTAAATATTTTTTTTATTTATTTTATATAATAACAAAAATTACACTCCCTGTGATCTGCCGCCAATATGACAGTCGTGGTCTTTAAAGGTATGAAGCTGTGTACTGGTCGTTCAGAAGAATAAAATACAAATAAATCTAAAATTTACAAAGTTACTAATAAATAAAAAGTTAACGGTCTCAACCAGGAATCGAATACAGGATCTCTGTCGTACCGGAACAACGTGCATTACCTTCAAAATAAATTAAAAAGAAAAAGTTGTTCGTGAAGTTATCTTTTTTTATTTTCTGTGTCTTGTTCTGTTTCATGTTTCGTTTAGATTTATTAGTATTATCTTCTTCTTCAATGACTTCTTATTATTATTATGAAATTCACTTCAATTGTATGCGCGTTGAACAGTTCCCATTGCCAAGAATCTTGTTCAAAGGACCTGTTATTTTACAGAATTTGAACATTTTGTCAAATTTCAAAGTTGATTTTTAAGTTCTGTGAAGGTTCTATTCAAGTTCTTCCATTATTTCAGTTTTGTGAAACAACTGGCCAATAATGATATAACAACAGAACTGGCATAGAACCATCAATCAATGAATTCTTCAAATTTCGTGAAGCAATCCGCCATTAATGTTGTCGGTGAGTCCGAAAAAATATCGATGTTAATGTTATGGAAAATATTATTGAAGGTATGAAAAGCACGGTTGATTGAGTATAGATGAAGTATAAAATTATATTACCTCTCTGCCTGCCCATGCTGGGAAACGGCATGATGTCTAGTTATGTAATAGTTATAGTGCAGAGGACGCGTATATATTATCGATGAGTCATGACTCATTTTATTTAGAGCGGGAATCACGGTACCAGCTCAATATTTTATAATGGCTCAAAGAGTCGACTCAATTGAACGACGGCTCAATTGAACGAGAGCCGTAAGGTCAGAGCAGTGAAAATATCATGCTCGCATGGTACGTCTCGCCCGATATAGCTCCCACAGTACAGCTCCCCCGGTACGGCTCCCCCGATACGGCTCCCAGCTCCTAGCTCCCAGCGTAAGAATGATCGTACGACTCTTGATAATAAATAATAATGATTGGATTATTTATATAGCGCCGTTTTCGTGAGAAAATCACCTCAAGGGCGCTTAACAACTTAATTTATGCATTGATCACTTAGACTTAATTACTTTTGGTTTATAACTAAGTTTCATAGATAGAGAGAGACTTGTTACTAACACTAATGTCGAGTGATTTACAACTAAGACTTTTAACTAATGACTTAAACTATGCATATTTTTATGACCAAGTGGGCATTTACACAATACCGCTATAATACGACTTACAACTACGGCTTAAACTAGAGATTTACGACTAACATACATATTTAATTTATATTTACAAGTACCGATTGTTATGATTTCTGCCCGTGGTGTCAGTTATAAAATATTATAAAAAAAAAATTTTACGCCCAATAAACGGTTAATAACGGTGAAAAAACAAAAGTCAAGTGGAAAAATCCCCTGGACTGAGCAATGAAATACTACTGATGAAAAAAAAATAAAAAAGGTCATCATTCTGGATACGAAAAGTTGAAAAAATGAGTCTTTAGTATTGCTCGGAACTCAGATGAGCTGTCGATCTTTTGCAAATATGAAGGAAGTTTGTTCCAAGCTGTTGGGCCTGCTACTGCAAAAGCTCGGTATCCAAAATTGGTATTGTGATTGCGCATAGGTACTGAAAGTCTACCTATGGCCGTTGAAGATGCTGATCGAAGCGTTGCTTGCCTAACATTAACATCGTTTGGAATGCAGAGTTCCGACAAGTAGGGTGGCGCCATATCATGTACGGCCTTAAAAACCATCCAGCAGAGTTTGAATTGGATTCTCTCAGGGCACTTAGCCAATGAAGGTTCCGCAAATGTTGTGAGATGTGGGAATATTTGGGAACACCAGTTATCAGCCTTGCTGCAGCATAGAAAACTGACTGAAGTCTGTCAGTGTATATTTTAGGGAGACTTGCGTATATACCATTGCAATAGTCGAGTCGTGATACAACGTAGGAGTTTACGAACATCTTTGTGGCGTTAGCCAAAATATTTCTTTTTATAGATTTGATTTGACGCAGGTGAAAGAAACCTACGCTTACTGTTTTTGGTACTGGTAAGCCGCCTAATAACACGAGATAAATAAGATGCAAGATAGTTAGTAGGTGTAGGTACATATGTCCAAGTCCAGAATTCGGACTGTCAGAGATCGTTCACGTCTCAGAAATATGTTATAACAATTAATACTCGGATTATTTTGATGGCGATATTTTTCTATAATATCTCCTGATAGACAAGGTAGCCATTTGATTGAGCTGTTTTACGGTTTACCAGGATTCGTACGAATACAACCTCATTTGTGCGGCTCGCTCATAAACGACTCATTGCTAGTATGTATGCAAGAGTGTGAAGCTCACCACGCAACTGTTTTGGACTGCTTCCAAACTCCTTTTGGAAACTTTGCAAATTGTCCCCCGAAATTAGGAAATTTTATCACCCCACTGTGCGATCATTCTGCTCACGTACCCACAGTTGTGCGCGGGTGCGAGGGGGAGGTCACACAAGTGGGGCCTCTCGCTCTAAAATATCTGCTTTCTAGTCGAAATATGGAATCGTCGAATCGAAAACATTGATATAAAATGGAAATCAATAATGAGATTAATTTGTGACCATATTTGTTTCAGATATTAGCGCTGACCCGTGAAAAATCACGGGATATTATAATGGTAGGATTTCTGAAGCTGAAAGTTTATTCGGAACAAGTAAAATTGCTGCAGAAAGCTCCAAAAAAAATATTTACCAAAATGTATGTATTTGATAAGTAGGTACTTTATCGCTTATCTGAATTCTTCACACGATCAGTTCCATTTTTGAAAATGCAAACTAAAACAATTTTCAAATAAAGTATTTATGTACCTACGTTATCGCTAATCTGAATTCTTCATACAATCTCAGTTCCAATTTGGAAAAACACACTTAAATTCAAAGCAAATTTGAGTTCATCGAACCATATTTCAGGTAGGATGTTAAAATACGTTCTGGAAATTAATGACATTAAAAAATTGTCAAATTACTCATATTTAGGGTAATTTATTTGCCGTCAAATTTCCCCCATATTTAACATACCAATCAGCGCCATTTTGAATATTCAGACTTGTTATATTTTTTGAAAATATATATATCAGGATATTCTACGAACGTCATTCTACTTTATATTGTTCATTTCCTTCCGCCACACAACATTTTTCCAAAATTAGAGTGGCAACTTAGAGTGACTAAAAAAAAGTTTTTAGTGATTCAGGACTTTTTTTTAAATACGTTTCTTTGAATTTCGCTTTTGTTTTCGGGAATGAGTTAGTCAATGAATTAATGAATAGCATGGAAGCTAAAATTTATCCACTTCCCTATATCTAACTAAGTTGATGGATTCGTTGTAGCTGATAATGCATTCTATCAACTTTTGGTGGCAATCACGCACACAGACGAGGACATGTACGCATTTTTATGAAATCGGATGGAATTACAGCAGTTAAAAAACGAAATAAATGGCGAGGTCGGTCTACAAGTCATGGTTCAATTCCCTGACAAACAAAATGAAAAAAAAATCAAGTTTTAAATTAGATTTAAGGTATATTTTTTTGTGAATACTGCTAAGAGTCCCAACCGTTTGGAGCTAGTGATATTATGGCATCCCTTATTGGGATAAGTTCTGAGGTTGAAGGTAGTGGGAAGGGAAAGTACCTGGCTAGTCAAATTTGGTCAACAAACACTACTGAAGTCATTTATAAGCAACCTTTCAATTTTTTCGAATGTAACTCATTTTACTACCTAGATACTCCATTGTAACTATATGTGAACTTGTAACTATTTTTTAATTTTCTTACAAAATGTAGGCCGAGAACGAGTTATTATTATAAACATATTTACAAGTTCCCACGATGCTTGAAAAGATTTCGTTAGCAAAACTAAGGCACTCCATTGTAATACTTGCATTTATTTATGAATCTTCTTACTATACAGAGTGTATCGGCACGTACCCGACAAACTTTAACCAGCTATTCCTTAGCACATTTGGAGTAAAAAATGTTATGGGCACTTTGCTGTCCGGTAACATTTAAAAAAAAAAAAAAATTTAGTATTCATATTTTCACCACATGTCACCAATGTTTTATCCTTTGTCAAAGTTTGAAAACCCGTCTGGCAATATTTTGTTCAAATTTCGTTGAATAATGTACGTACGTACCTACGTTGGCGCGCTTTTACAATCACAACGAAATGGCACAGCACCATTTGTCTCATTTTTAACTGTTATTATTTGGTGTGTACGAAAAAGCGAGGACACTTTTTGACGCACTTGCTAATAACAGCTATTGAACGCGAGAAACAAGGCAAACGACAGTGACGGAGTGTGGATTTTTTATTTATTTTTTGTTTTTAATGGAAAAAAATGTTACCGGACAGCAAAGCGCCTATAACATTTTTTACTCCAAATGTGCTGAGGAATAGCTGGTTGAAGTTTGTCGGGTACTTGCCGATACACCCTGTATATAAGGAAAGAATGAGTTATTTAGGTAAATTCAGGGAAAATCCCAATTCCCACGGTGTCTTGAAACTCCTTGAAAACAAAGCCTCACTCCATTATCCAACTCAGTATTATTTACAGCATTCGACATGGCATTGATTGTACCCTCAACGCGTTCAGCAGCCGTGACTGCCTACCCCTGTGGAGCTTGGGCCGGTTGGCGTTAGGGGGTCGGGGGTAGGGGGTAGGGGGTAGGAGGTAAGGACTGAGACTCAGGACTGATGGTGCCCCTGTGACTCCACCGGGTAGGCTGTTTGCGACTTAACCTCCGCCAGGGGAATACTGACATTACTCTTGCCAGGCTGCTATGGAGGTATTAATGTAGTGAGGAAGCGAAGGTTTGGGAGGGTTCGGGTTAGTTCGGAGAACTAACAACTTTGATCATAAAAGTGGGTATTTCAATATGTATTATCAAGAGAAAACAATCATTCTACTCAATATAATAAAATATTAAAATAATTATTTACGATTGTATTCATACAGCATGGGTACAGATTACCTAGAAAAAATATAAATAATAAAATACATGGAAATTAAAACAAGTAGTTCTTCGAACGGTATTTCATGATTTTTTTTATTTAATAAATCAATTTCGGAGGCGGGTATGGGTACCGCCACCCCAGCAACCATTTATTAGATAACCAACACCCCTGCCATAGGTCATCACAAGTGGTTCGCAACGTTTGGATTTATGTGGAAAGGTTTGTTAGATGCGTGACCAACTTGCAACAGTGGGAGTGGGAGAGATGGATTCATGCCTCCGTCACTCCTGTACGCACTGACTTCCCTGATTCCTACCCACCTCTCGGTATTTTTCTCCTTCCTAGAAATTCCTCTTCTTCCTTCACTAAAATGGCCCAGACGGAATACCCCCTAATACAATTGCTTATATCTCAAAAATCATAAGTCATCCACTGAGTTATATATATAATCTAAGCATTTCTACTGGTTGTTTCCCCCATTCCTGGAAACTCACGCGTGTGAGCCCAATTTTCAAAGCTGGAGACAAGGCTGATATTAAGAATTACAGACCTGTTGCCATTCTGTCAACTATACCCAAAATATTTGAAATGATTATTTATAAGAAATTACATCACCAAATTATGCCGTTTCTAGGAGAAAACCAACACGGTTTCATGCCAAGAAAATCCACGGTATCAAATTTGTTAACATTTTCGCGATTGGTGGCCGTCGGACTGGACTCGAGACACCAAACAGATGTAGTGTATACGGATTTTGCCAAGGCTTTTGATCGAGTTGATCATGATATTTTATTACTTAAAATGTTTAAACTTGGCTTCGATCAACTGACACTTATCTTCTTTGCGTCATATCTAAAATCCAGAAGACAATATGTATCAATAAATGGACAGGAATCTAAACAATTCCCCGCCTTGTCAGGTATTCCCCAAGGGTCAAACCTTGGTCCTCTGTTGTTCCTAATACTTATAGACGACATCCAGGTCTGTGTCAAATATAGCAGATGTCTTTTATTTGCGGATGATCTCAAACTTTTGATAGAAATAATATTTTACGAAGACTGCTTAAAAATGCAATCTGACCTTGATGCTATAGCAGAATGGTCAGATAAAAACAAACTAGAATTTAATATAAAAAATGCGTAACAATGACATATACCCGCTCTCAGAAGCCCGTAGTTTTTGACTACACCATTAAAGAGAAAAAATTATGCCGAGTCAATAGCTATAAAGATCTCGGTATCGTCTTTGATCCCAAACTAACATTCTCGGACCACATATCACGACTTACTACAGCATGCTACAAACTCCTGGGATTTATCACCAGAACATGTAAACAATTTCACGACCCAGATGCAATGATAGCCATGTTTGATGGCGTCATACGAAGTAAGCTGGAGTATGCTAGTGGTGTGTGGACTCCGCACCAAACTAAGTATATTGATATGCTGGAACAAATCCAGAAAAAATTCCTCAGGTATGTCTATATGCGGATGCGTGGAACTTATCCAAGGTTCATGCACCATGTGGACTTACTTGAGGCAACAAATAGATTTAGCTTGGAAACTAGACGTCATGCAAATCTTGCAATACTTAGTTTTAACATAATCCATAACTATATTGATAGCCCGTTCCTCTTGGAATGCTATGGTTTATACGTGCCCGAAAACTTCAGCGGTAGTCGTCGACACGACTTATTTAAAATACCATACGGCAGAACAGATATTCTAGCACAACATAGCATGACAAGAGGAATGGTGCTATTGAATGAAATCTCAGAAGCACTAGATATATATAATTCTTCTATAAATAGCCTAAAGTTTTTTTTGTATAGTAATTATCTTCATAGGTGTTAATAAATATAAATTCTCTATTGATAGTGAAAATCCAATCAAAATTTGTTGGGTAGTTTACAAGAACTAAGACAGACTAACAGACAGACGCAGATAGCGACTTTGTTTTATAATATTCTCAGAAGATGAAATGAAAAACGCTGCAAAATTTAAATCACCATGTATAAAATCAATGTTCAATGAAATCTTTTTAAAAATAATAGAAGTTAAAAGTCTTGCAGTGTTGTGAAGTCCCATTGTTGTGCAGTTAAAATTTTAGTACGTACGAGTCTCGTAGGTAATAAAATAGTAGTTTTATATTAGATATGTACCTACCCTAGATGTAAAATGTAAAAACATAATAGATAAATAAAATATAAATAACACATTTTTGAATAGCGCTTCAATTCACAATCATAAAAGATAGAAAACTCGCGGAAGATGGCAGGCAGCCATTTGACATGAAACCAGAAACGTTTATCAACTACGCATTCGACTACAAGACAGAAACACGTATTTTTCCTTGAATCTCCAAATTGATACAGCGAATCGAAACCACGATCACGAGTTTGATCACTGTGTCCCTGAAGTAAAGGCAGTAATTTGTTACCCGAAACCAAGAACTAGCTACTTACAAATCGAAATAAATTTCAGGTTATCTCGTAAACGCTTTCCCGTGGCTGGCGTATTGCATTACTCTGCAATATTTTCGTAGATCTGGCTCTGTGTGGAGGAATGAATTTTAATTAAACTGAGATTTCCTCTTCTCTCCTGCAGAAAATATCTCTTGCAAGAATCTCCCGCCACTCCAGCTAATTCCCTCTACCTGCCGAAAGAATCTGTGTAAAAAGGTATTTTAAAGAGAAAAATGCCTCTAATAAATTTTCTTATATTTTTTTCTGAATAGAATCTAATTTCGCGCAGAATGGCAACTTTATTGGTTTTGTAAGAAAATGGGTTAGGATGAAAATAAATCAACCGGTTTTCTGACGTTTTTCAGGTAATCAATGTCCCGAAGTTGAGCAATTTAGCTATCTGGCGTTTGTTCAGATTATCTAGTTTATACCTCCCCGGAAGAACGATCCATATAGTACTGTAGGCTTAATAGTGTTTTTTTTGTTTGTTTAATAGTTATTATACACCACTCGTAACTATTCTGCTGTGTTAGTTGATGTTTTTAATATGCCTCTATTAAAGTATAAAAATGTGTTAATGAAATATTTTTTGGCATTTTAACGCGGTCCCTGCATAACGAGTTTTTCGTTCTTGTTTTTGTTTCTTCTTCATTTCTTAAAATTCATAAAATAATATACATTACTCATTTTGTAGTAATGTATATTATTTTTTATTTTGTCTTGTAGAGAAGGTGAATCAATAATACCATTTATAATTTTGAAGAAGCAAATGAGGTCATTTTTTTCTCGACGGACTTCCAAAGGAGAGAGGTTTAGAGTTAGTTCAATTTCATCATATGAGTATTTGCCTTTTTCTAATCTTAGCCTACTAGCAATCCCTCTTAAGAACCGGTGTTGAACAGATTCAATGCGTCGAATGTGGATAGCATAAAAAGGAGACCAGATAACACAAGCATATTCAAAATGAGGACGAACCAAGGAGCAGTAAAGAGTTCTAAGGGTATTTACGTTTTTGAAGTCCGAAGCCAAGTAGTTTGAGGGATTTATTAACGATTGCAGTTAGGTATGTGATCCCGAAAAGAAAGTTTGCTATCAAGAGAGACACCAGGGTCTTTAATAGATGTAACAGTTGCTAAGCAAATATTATTAATATTTATTTTACGGAATAATTTTATTGAGTAAAACCTCAAATTGTAATATTTAATTATTGAAGACAATATTAGCGATTTCTAAACGAAAATCTGAAACAGAAAAATCAGAAAAGGATACGGTCACATCTAAGACTCGAACCCAGGACCCTTGTCTTTCCGGGACACCGCTCTACCAGCTGAGAAAATGGGACCCTATCCCCCTCGGTCACTTTTAATTGTATCATACTTCGAATAAGAACTACCAACATTGTCTTCATTTTTTTTCACCGCACATTTTTACTGTCAACTATCTTTATGTATGATCGCAAGATTCAACCCGAACTAAATGTAATCCAGACAGCGTCTTTTTAGATAAACCTATCTTATTTTTTATTTTTAATGTGCGACATCTATTGACTTTTTTGCAAGTCTAGAATGAATATTTATTTTTCGGAATAACTTTATTGAGTTAAACCTCAAATTGTAATATTTAATTATTGAAGACAATATAAGCGATTTCTAAACGAAAATCTTAAACAGAAAAATCACAAAAAGATATGGTCACATCTAAGTATAAGTTAAAAATAAGCGGCGCTAGATGTGCTCCTTGAGGTACGCCGGACGTTACTTCAATAATAGTAGACACAAAGTTGTTTAATTTAACTCTTTGTTTTCTATTGCTTAGAGAAGAATTAAAGAAGGATAGCAAGGGGTTTCTAATACCGATAGCATATAGTTTGGCCATAAGGATTGAGTGGTTTACTTTGTCGAAAGCTTTAGAGAAGTCGGTATATAGAACATCTATTTATGGGTTATCTTCTAGGCCATTGACGATGGAATTGGTAAAGGATAGTAAGTTAGTAGTAGTAGATTTATCACATCTAAATCCATGCTGTTCCTTGATCAGTACGTTTTTAAAGATATGTGTGATTTTTTTCGTGATTATTGACTCAAATATTTTAGAAATATGGGATAATATCGATATGGGTCTATAGTTTTCTATGTTCGACTTATTGCCTGATTTGAAAATAGGTCTGATAAAAGAAACTTTCCAGGAGTCCGGAAAAGTGGCAAATGATATTGACAAGTTATATAACAAACAAATTGGCTTAGATATAGTAAGTAATATTTCTGTACCTTGTACCTTCAGTAATATTTCTGGAATATCATCAGGACCAGATCATAAGATCATAAGAATTTTTAATATGTTTCTGCTTAAAAACATACCTAATTAATAATAAACAAATCATATTTTATTTGCTTAACATTTTTATTTTAAATAATGAATTATACAAGTTTTCCACATAAACGACACTATCTCAATGATAACTCATTTAAAAACTTTCTTCAGTACAAACGCAAACAAATTAACAGACAAATGCTGAAATAAATAAATACGATTCATTAAATTAAACCAAATAGATCGATCGGAATCACCGCCATAATTCTCTTTCTACCTTACAGTGATTACAAGCATTCTTTTTCTCTATACTATTTGGATGATGATCTGGCGTGTAGGTAGCACAGATCATCTAGGGAATATAATATTTCCCTATGAAAAATATATTGTGGATTAATAAACTATCTCTGCAGGGAGAAAAATAACAAACCAGTCACCAAAATACAAATGAACAGAAAAACTCACCCAAGAATGGCATTCACAAATGGAGGTCTTCTATTTTTGTCATCAGCTTCAGTTTCAGGCAGCAATCAGCAATCACTTTGCATTTGCACTCGAAAAGGTTATAAGGAACAACCAGCTCACAAGAGAGAAAAATTATTAATGATAGAGATGAATCAGCACATTCATCGTAACACACAGTGTCGAATTTGTGACATTTTATTTTGTCAAAAAATATATATTTTAATTATTTTTATCTTAAATAGACCTCTTTTGACGAAATATCATGTCTCAGATGAATCTACTGAACAGATGTAACAGGTGACCGCAATTTGGTTATCATTCACCTGCAGAGAAAATACTATGCGAAATTGACAAGAGATGTCGCTTTTTGTCTATTCTATTTTTAAAAATTAATTAATTAATTATGTTTGTATATTAAAATAATTTTAAATTAAGTTTTAAATCTAATGCTTCTCCATACTCCCCGCCTTGGAAGTTCTCAGAACTTGCAAAGAAGTAAGAGAACAACGTACAAATAAATAAACGTCAAATCATTTCAAGTGACTCTATTCACATATAATATCCAAGAATTACGTCGGAAGGTCACCAAAAAAAAGCTTTCAACAGAACGAAAAGTATAAACTTAATAAAGTTCAACTGACAAGAGTACAATTAACTGTAACGGAATATCATGGCATAGTCGGAGATAATTTGAACTACCAAAAAAAATAACAAAAAATAAAAACAAAAAATAGAAGTAAGCAAATTATTGAGTCGGAAGGGGATATAACTTGATAACCGGTCGTTTGAAGAACCCAAATCGTGTCTTCACCGTCGCAACGCGAACAATTTTGTCCAATCCGGGATGGACCTCAGTGATTACACCCAAAGGCCAGTTCAACGGAGGGGAATCTTCCTGTCCCACTAGAACGACAGTTCCGATCTCAATCGGATGATCAGGGGTAGCCCACTTCTGCCTGACTTGCAAAGTGTGCAGATACTCCACACGCCATTTTTTCCAGAAAGACTGAACCATACTATCCAATAATCGTTTGCGCTGAGCGAAATTAATTTTACTGCCCGTCGGGATAGATGCAGGTAAGTATTGTAATGGTGTAGTCATTAAAAAATGCGCAGGTGTTATGATTTCCGGATCAGGGTCGGAAGATACGGCTGTGAGCGGGCGAGAGTTCATTATGCACTCTATTTGCACCAACACAGTCTGAAGCTCCTCATAAGTGAGAAGCTGAGTTCCGATCACTCGGTATAAGTGAGTTTTCATGCTTTTCACGTTAGACTCCCACATACCTCCGAAATGGGGTGCGCGGGGTGGAATCATTTTCCACTCGATACGACGCTTGGCGAGTTCTCGTTTTAACGCGGGCTCATATTCCGATTCAACTAAAAACTTGTAAAGGTCATCCAATTGTGCCTTTGCACCCACAAAATTGGTACCATTATCCGAATACAAGCACGACACAGGGCCACGCCGTGAAATAAAACGGCTGAAAGCAGCCAGGAAAGCATTTGAAGTTAAGTCAGAGACCAACTCAATATGAATGGCCTTGGTCACAAGGCATACAAACAGACAAATATATGCCTTCTGCGAATGTTGTCCTCTCCGACGAGCCAGCGTAATACGTAGAGGACCCGCGTAATCAACACCGGTGTGAACGAAGGCTTTTGCTTCAGTAATACGATATGAAGGTAAATCTGCCATCTTTGGGGTAGGATGTGATGGATTTGAGCGGAAGCAGCAGTTGCATTTCCGCACCCTTGCCCTAATAACCGTCCTAGCATCTAATATCCAATAGCGCTGACGTAATATAGACATAAGAAGTCCTGGACCGGTATGACAGTTCATGACATGAAAGTGATCTATGATAAGATTTACAACACAGTCATGTTTAGGTAGTAATACCGGATGTTTAACCTCAAAAGGTAAGTCCGATTTAGAAAGGCGTCCCCCGATACGTAACAAATTGTCCTCATCAAGAAATAAAGACAAACCCTGAAGCCTTTTGGAGTGGAATTTGCCTTTCTGAAGTGCAGCAATATCATTTGAAAAATGAGCATTTGCACGGAACGAAGTACAGCCTTTTCAGCAGTCACAAGATTATTGACAATTCCAGAGGAAGGTGATATCTTTTTTATGAATCGGAGAATATAAACGACACTCCTTAGTAGTTTATCCCAAGTGGATATACGCTGGGCCAGTTCACCCAGAACCGATTGTTCACCCAGAACCATTGCAGTGAGCACATTAACTTTGTGTTCAGGCATTTCACCGGTATTGGTGGGGCGAAACGGTTTTACTGGCCATTCCAAAGGTGGGTGGCGAATCCATGATGGGCCGTTCCACCATAAATCATGCGAAACGAGTTGAGAGGGTAGCATGCCACGAGAAAGGCAATCGCTCGGGTTTTCACTACCGGCGACATGGTAAAAATTTTCCGGAGACAAATTTTCCTGGCACTGAGCTACACGATTGCTAACAAACACCGACCAACGATGCGGTGAGGAATGTATCCAGGAGAGCGCAATGGTAGAATCTGAAAACGCGTATGTTCCTGAAATAGAAAGACGCGCACGATAATTATCTTGCACCGTCCGTATTAATTTTGACATCAAAACTGCGGCACAAAGCTCCAAACGAGCGAGAGTTGTCACTCTCGTGGGAGAAACCTTTGATTTTGCACACAATAACCTCACTGAAATATTTCCAGAGAGATCAGTGGTGTGCAAATAAATCACGCAGCCATAACCATTCATGCTCGCATCGCAGAAGGCGACAACGAGCACTGTACTGTCCTTTAGGACGCCAACATGGCGGGGAATTTTTACTGTCGAAATTAAAGGAAATTCCTGTGTGAGAGCCGAAAACCTTTGAATAACGCTCTCAGGGGGTATATCATCCCAACCAATGTTACACAGCCATAGCTCCTTAATAAGTAATTTCGCATACAGAATGACAGGGGCGACCAAGCCGAGAACATCGAACAAGCGGGCTACTATGGAGAGTATGTTCCGCTTCGTGCACTTCTCCTGAACATAAGAAGACGTAAAGAAGAAGCTGTCATCAGCTGGTTCCCACGAAAGGCCTAACACCTTAGGGGCATTGTTAGAACCAACAGTAAAGTCCACAGGGCTTCGGTGCGAATCTGGAAGATTCTCAAGTACCACTGAAGAATTACTAGTCCATTTTACCAAATCAAAGGCACCGGACTTAAACAACGAGATCAATTCTCGCGACAGACGTACGGCACTGGGTTCATCTACAATAGAATATACCAGGTCGTCCATATACAACTTAGACTCTGCCACATTGGCAGCGTCCGGAAAATGTTGTCTCATATCCTGGGCCAACTGTCGAACAGTGCGCATTGCCAAGTATGGACTAGCTGTTAGTCCGAAAGGGACCCGATTGAATTGAAAGGTTTGTATGGGATCGTTGTCCGCGAACCGAAATAGAATTTTCAAATATTTGCGATGCTTGCTTGGAACCTCAATCTGCAAATACATCTGCTTTATGTCTGCAGTAATAGCAATGGGAAAAAGACGAAAGTCTAACAGAAGCAAAAACAGATCGGCTTGCAAATTCGGACCAGTATAAATCACGTCATTTAATGACAATCCTGTATGTGTCTTAGCGCTCGCGTCAAGTACAATCCGAGGCATAGGTTTATCCGGGCGAGTGACAGCGTGATGCGGAATGTAATATCCGTCATCGGTAATATCCGACCTTGAAACTTTTGCTAAATAACCGTTTTCAATGTACTCATGAATAACTTTATTATAATTCTGCCGCAAAGCCGGTGAATGTTTAAATTTTCGCTCCAAAGCCATAAATCGGCGCTGAGCAGTAGCAAGGGAATTACCCAATTGCTTCGGGTCTTTACAGAAAGGTAAAGCAACAGAATACCTTCCGTCGACGGTGCGAGAAATGGATGATATAAATAAATTCTCACATTCCGTCTCTTCCGGACTTAGAAATTGCATGTTGGGTATTTCCTCTAACAGCCAAAATTTTTGTACTAAGTCATTAAGCGCAAGTGCCGAAAATGACGTACTTGTATTAAGCACATTACTAGGGTAGTCACCCATTAATACAAAACCGAAAGTAGTCGCTAATGCCGGAGGTTCGCCGTTACCAGATTCAACCCTGTTCCCTAAATAAATATATGGGAACAGTTGTGCACCTAATACTATATCCACGCATCCAGGAATATTCCACGTTAAGTCAGCGAGAGGTATACCCTTTAAGTAACTCATATCACCCTTGGTTATATAGTGATTAGGTAGCTGATCTGTAATACTGTCAATGACAAGCGCATAAATATTATATTTATTATTCGGGTACACGCGGGACTCAATGTCCAAATAAACGTAACCCAAAATTGGTTTGGATGCTGAACCGATTCCTTTTACAAAGGAATTGTTTAAAGGAATGATTGGTAAGTTAAGGATCTTGCAACAATCAACAGTAATTAAATTGTTCTGTGAACCGTTATCCATTAAGCACCGAACAATAACTTTATTTCCATTTTTACTCTTTGCGAATACTTGCGCGGTTGATAATAGAATCGTATTATGTGTCGCTTTCACAGAAAGGGAACATGAGTTATTTATGTTTAGCGGAGGTTCTTCTAATTGTGTATCACAATTTTCGGATGTCCCTGTAGATGTTCGCGACGTGTGTGCGTGGGTACTTGATGGAGTTTTAGCATTGTTATCAGCACTGCCAAAATGCAACAAAGTGTGATGACGTTTTTTACAAAACTCACAAGTTAAAACCGATTTACACGCGTTTATTGTATGCCCTCCACTAAGGCAATTTACGCAAGCATGTTTTGACTTTATACATTCAAAACGCGCCTGTGAAGAGCTCATATTTTTAAATTTAACGCAATCTTTAATTGTATGATTAGTTTTATTACAAACAAGACAACAATTTGTGCGCGAAGCCGTAAACCGAGGTACATTCTCGTTGCTAGCAAGGAACGATTTAAAATTTTTATTAGAACGAAATGATGACGTGGTGGACAGTTTTTTACCGGCTTCATTTGAATTGCCTAAACGTTCTAAAATCTTAACCTGATCTTGAACAAACGAGACTAAATCGTCATATGTCGGAATCTCTTTATTCCTGACTGACAGCTCGAAAATCTGTGCGATTTGAAAATCAATTTTTCTAAATGCACAATGAAATAAGATAAAATCAGTTAAATTTTCAATCTCTAATTGTTTTAACGCTGCTACTGATGCAGAAAAATTTTCAATAAAAAAGTCAAGACTGCCAGATGTATTTGTACAATTTTTTGCATCAAGAATATTATTTAAATAATGTGTGCCTAGTGCACGTTTATTTTGAAATTTGTTTACCAAAGCATTCCAGATTATATTGTATGTGTCACCTCCAGGTACAATGCCTGCAGTAACCTTTAAAGCGCCGTGTGTCAATTTACCAATTAAATATTGAACACGCTGGGCGTCGGTTAATTGTCTATTATTATGTACATTAGATTTGAAAGCTTGGTAGAAAGTAGGCCAATTTCCCATTTTACCATCAAATGATGGTAATTCCAAAGGTGGCAATTTAATAATACAATGATCCCGCGAATCGTTGCGTGACGCGTTTTGAAGGTTAAATCGACTTCGTTTGACCTTCAAATAAATATCATCAAATGCATTTAATTGTTGGAAATCCGGTTTAAATGAGTCGTCCAAAGTCAACTGACGGTCGTTAAGTTTGTCAATAACAGTTTCAAACTGAACTCTCAAGTCTTCAATCATATCCGACTTTGTCATGAAGTCTTCATTTTTTCTTGACTCGAAGGTATTTAAATTATTTGATAAATTATACAATTCATTCATCCGCAAAAAAAGATTTTCCTTTTTTGCCGTCAAAAGAGTCAACGTTCTATCCTGAATATCTCCAGAAACTTCTTCAGTAATTCTCGGCATTTTTAATGAGATGACAAAATATTCTTCACCAAAAAAAGTAAACAATAATGTTGTAAGTATTGTAAATTAGAATTCTCCAAAAATTACGACAATTCCAATATATTATATCTTTCGAATCTACCAAAGAATACGTAAAAAAACGAAACTAAATTCACTATACCTAAATAATATTAAGTAATTTGAGCTTTAATGAAATTTACCAAAAAATACGCAAATTTCTAATGCTAGAAAAATTATTTATGTATGCTAGAAATTGGTACTGATAGGTACTTCTTAAATCACCAAAAAAAATTACGTGAATAGAACATCCATTTATCATGTTTCCAAATCTAAATCACTAAATATTAATCAATTTTCGCTAGCAATATATCCGAGCTACGTAGGACCAAACTTATGGATGATGATCTGGCGTGTAGGTAGCACAGATCATCTAGAGAATATAATATTTCCCTATGAAAAATATATTGTGGATTAATAAACTATCTCTGCAGGGAGAAAAATAACAAACCAGTCACCAAAATACAAATGAACAGAAAAACTCACCCAAGAATGGCATTCACAAATGGAGGTCTTCTATTTTTGTCATCAGCTTCAGTTTCAGGCAGCAATCAGCAATCACTTTGCATTTGCACTCGAAAAGGTTATAAGGAACAACCAGCTCACAAGAGAGAAAAATTATTAATGATAGAGATGAATCAGCACATTCATCGTAACACACAGTGTCGAATTTGTGACATTTTATTTTGTCAAAAAATATATATTTTAATTATTTTTATCTTAAATAGACCTCTTTTGACGAAATATCATGTCTCAGATGAATCTACTGAACAGATGTAACAGGTGACCGCAATTTGGTTATCATTCACCTGCAGAGAAAACACTATGCGAAATTGACAAGAGATGTCGCTTTTTGTCTATTCTATTTTTAAAAATTAATTAATTAATTATGTTTGTATATTAAAATAATTTTAAATTAAGTTTTAAATCTAATGCTTCTCCACTATTAATATAAAATGAGCAACTTGTACTTATCTCGATACCAGGGATTTATCAAAGATTCTCTTCCAGCGAAGAAATTCCGTATCTATTCTACAACATTTCATTTACAAAATTCTCCGACCTCAACTTTATTTATATATACAGCGAACAAGATGTCATTAAAAGATAACTGGCTATTCCGATCTGCTCGCCTCCAGTGCGACAGCGGTTCTCCATCGATATAGTTATTATAATTTATTCAATAAACACCGTCCCTATTGCCACCGGCGGGTTCCTAGAATCACTTCCCGCGATTTCCATAAACTATTACTTTGTTAGGAGGGAGAAGGGGATAAAAACTTTCCCACAATTGATCTTGGAAAAATACTGGGCTTTTATATCCGTCCAACTTTCGCAATATCCGATTCTTTGAATCTCTCGACATTTTAAACAGGGTGACTCGTTCGCCAATAACTCAAGACTTTCCCGGTACAGTTAGATGTCATTGATACGAAAGCGTAACTAAATATTTCAGATGGCAGACATTGTCAAGACTTTCCCGGGATAGTTAAAAGTCAATGAAACTAAAAACGTAACTAAATGTATGCAGATATCGTGAAGACTTTCCCAGTACATTTTAAATTCGTTGATACTAAAAACGTAACTAAATATATGCAGATATCGTCAAGACTTTCCAGGAAAGTTAAAAGTCATCGATACTAAAAACGCAACTATATATATGCAGATATCATCAAGACTTTAGCTTGGAATTTGAGCAGGTTTTTCAATCTGGAATTTTTACTCAACACAATTATTTTAAGTTCACAGTGTTAATTCCATCATTCTATAAAACATGAAACCAGCATATATATAAGTCGTATTAAAGTGAGAAAGGATGATGATGAAAGAAGTTATTGCTACATTATTATTAAATTTTATTAGATTGTACCAAATTTCCCACAAGCCCAAGTTACCTTGAACTTTGTATTCGTCGTTGAGACCATCTTTTATATGCCCCGCAATAACTCCCTTTTAGAGTTATTTCCCTTATAAAATCCACGGCCAAATCTTTAGTGCCTCTGTGGCAGTACAAAACTTTACCCAATGAACAAACTTTCCAGAATGTACCAGACAGCCCGAACGGTGCTGAAATTACCGGGGATTTGCTTCGGCCTGTTTAAGGAAGTCTGTTAGAAATTGGAGTTTGTTGGCTTTGCATAGATGTCTCTGTGTGTAGATGCTTGCCTTTCCAATGGACTGAAGTTAATAAATAAGTTGATAGTTTTTTCAATAGATGTCGCCATAAATGCTCCCCTGCTAAAAGTCAATAAATAGGTTGATTTATAATTTTCTTCCTCTTCTGCAATAAACATTTCTGGCGAAATAAGTGGTTTAAATTTCTACCTGGATCCAAAATTATACATTGGACCTTCGTGCCGCATCCGTATTATCGATTGAATCGCGGATGATAAAAGAACCAGCAAACATCTTCAACATCCAACATCAGAGGGGATCTTCAGAAAAACGGGCAAGTGACCATATCCCATATACCTACCTTATTTTCCCAGGCAGGAGAGCATGATTTATTACACAGCCGTATTTCTTTGTTTGTTTTAAAATTGAATCGGGCTGATTGTTACCAAGTGTTGTTTGAATTGATTTCATACCCATCATCGAAATTGTAGTAAGCAATAATAATTGTTACAACAATATAAAAAGAAGTTAGAATACAAAGCAAGTATTTTAAATTTCTTAAAAGATTTATTACGAGCGGTTATATTTGAAAATCCGTTAGTTTAAATTTCGAAAGTTACCGCGAGTCGGTAAAAACACCAACCCAGCCGCGAAGCAAGCTGACGCATGCGCGGTGGAGATTGTGGAGAGAATAACAATAGTGTCAAATTGTTTTCTTTTTGACAGCCATCGAGCTGTTGCATTTATAAAATTCAGATAAAATTCATTGTTTATCGGTTAGTTAGTAAAGTTCTGTGATCAAGGACAGTGCACGTGTAGTGATTGATTACAAGTGATTATCATTTGACAATACGTTCTGTGAATACCTCCTTTCTTGATATTTAAAAATGGATCTCAAAACTTTGATTAACCAGCGTGGAATTTGCAAGGCGAAATTAACTAGGTTCAATGAATATATAAACGGTGATAATTTGTCGCAATCTGAAATTGAAGTCAGATTGAAGAAACTTGAACCAATTTTAGACACTTTCGACTCATTACAAGATAACATAGAAGCAATTTCGCCGGAAGAATTAACCAAAACAGAAAGGCAAGCATTTGAAAATTTATATTATAATCTTGTTGCTAAGGCTAAAGATAAATTGTTAAATAAAGTTCAGAATACAACATCACATAACATACGTTTGCCTATACTTGAGTTGCCAAAATTTAATGGGAGTTACGAAAATTGGTTGAATTTTCGGGATACCTTTGTTGCTTTAGTTGAAAATAATCCATCTTTAGAAGTTATTCAAAAATTGTATTATCTGCGATCATGCCTCGAAGGTGACGCAGCTAAATTATTAACCTCACTTCCAAATAACCAGGAGAACTATCATACTGCATGGGAAATGTTAACTTCTCGCTATCAAAATATAAAAATTATTATACATAAGCACGTTGAAGCATTATTTAAATTGCCTGAAATAAAATTTGAAAATTCCGTAGCATTAAGGAATCTTATCGATGAATCCGAATTACATTTAAAATCGTTAAATAAGTTAAATATACCCACCGAAAATTGGGATATCATGTTAATATATTTATTGTCGCGAAAACTAGATAGTGAAACTCGACATCATTGGGAAGTATTTGCCACAAAAGAGAATCTACCCACATATAAAGAGTTTATAAAATATTTATCAGATCGAGTTCAGATTTTAGAATTTGCTGGGATTACTGAAGGAAAATTTAATCAAAATAAAACTTTTCCTTTCAAATACCGAAAAGAAGCTATGATTTCTTTAACGCCTCAAATGACAAAATGTATTATTTGCAAGGGCGATCATAAGGTTTATAATTGTAAAAAATTTTTAATATTAAATACTAAGGATAGAATTATAAAGATACGTCAAGTAAATGCGTGTTTGAAATGTTTGTGCTTGGGTCATAAGCTAAAAGAATGTAAAAGTAAATACAATTGTCGTATATGCGAAAATAACTCGCACAATACTTTGTTGCATTTAAAAAAGGAAACAGATAATTCGAAGTCTCAGGATAAGGATTCACCATCAACATCAAATAATGAACCTTTAGTTACAAATCACTCTACGAAAATATCTAATAGTTTTGTTTTGTTATCTACCGCCGTTATTAAAGTGTTGAATAATAACGGAAATTTGATTAAGGCTAGAGTTTTATTGGATAGTGGTTCTCAATCCAATTTTATAACAGAAGAATTTGCAACAAGGTTGCAATTAAAACCCAAAAGGGCAAACATACCGATTACCGGAATCCAAAACAAAATATTGAATATTAAAAATAGCATAAATTTAAGAATTTTCTCGAACTATTCACCGTATGAAAGAGACATAGAATGTCTCGTTTTGAAAGAAGTAACAAGTCATCTGCCGCAAATTTCTTTACAGAAAAAGGATGCCAACATACCTGATGGTCTTCAGTTAGCGGATCCTGCCTTCTATGAAACAAGCTCCATAGATATGCTACTCGGAGCGGAAATCTTTTGGGAAATTATGAAGCAAGATCAACTTCGAAATGGAGACTCAGGACCCATATTACAGAGAACTGAATTCGGATGGCTGGTGTCAGGACCCATCGTCACAACAAAAATAAAAAGGCCAGTAAAATCTTGTCAACTATCATTAAATATAATCCATAAACAGATTGAAAACTTCTGGAAATTAGAAGAATTCCAACCGGTGAAGCACCGGAGCCATGAGGAGCGAGCGTGCGAGGAGATTTTCAAGGACACTTATAAAAGGAATGACAATGGTCGTTTCATGGTAAGCTTACCACAGCGCCCCTGTGTTAAACAGTTGGGAGAAACGCTGCCCATGGCGGAAAAAAGACTTTGCAATTTGCAAAGGAAATTTTCTTCAAATCCTGACCTGATGAAAAAATATAAAGAATTCATGCAGGAATATATAGACTTGGGTCACATGACCCAGTGCGAAGCACCTTCTAATGAAGATTGTTATTTTTATTTGCCACATCATGCAGTATTGAAAGAATCGAGCACTACCACTAAGACTCGAGTGGTATTTGACGGTTCAGCAAAATCATCCAATGGTATATCGTTAAACGATGCTCTCATGATAGGACCTGTTTTACAGAAAGATTTAGCCGCACAATTGATATGTTTCAGAAAACACCAGTACGCGATAACAGCCGACATTGAGAAAATGTACAGGCAAATATTGGTGCGACCCGAAGACAGAGATCTACAGCGAATAGTATGGAAAAATTTCCCGGAGGAGGAAATTCAGCATTATCGACTTAACACCGTTACCTACGGTCTGGGGCCGTCATCATTTTTGGCAACTAGATGCCTCCAACAGCTGGGAAATGAAAATATATCATCAAACCACAAGGTCAGTCAGATTATAAAGAATAATTTTTATGTGGATGATTTAATTACTGGAGATGAAACTGAAGAAAACTGTTTAATAATTAAAGAACAACTAATATCCATCATGGCATCCGCTGGGATGAACTTAAGGAAATGGCGGTCGAATTTGCCCTCGTTATGTTCGAAGGAAGAAAACATGTCAGATATGATTATTAGTACAGATTCAAATGACAACAAAATATTAGGCCTGTCTTGGAACAATCAGCAGTATAATTTCCTATACACAGTGAAGTTATTAAAAAATCCAATTAATAGCAAACGACAAATACTGTCATGCATTGCGTCCATATTTGACCCGTTAGGATTAATAGGTCCTGTTACTGTTATTGCTAAATTATTGATGCAAAAATTGTGGCAGGCAAAGCTTCAATGGGATGAGCCCATTCCATATAATATGTTGAAGACATGGGAAGTATATGTGAATGAACTGCCTCAATTAAATAATTTAAGAATAGGTAGAAAGATAATATGTCAAGATCATGTAAATTTACAGCTACATGGATTTTGTGACGCCTCAGAAAAGGCATATTCGTCCTGTGTTTATATGGTGTCTACTGACAAATTGGGTAAGAAGTACTCCAATTTGATAATGTCCAAATCACGGGTAGCGCCTTTGAAAAGTGTTTCTCTACCCAAGTTAGAATTATGTGGAGCCATATTACTGACAAGACTAGTGAATTACATTAAAGATGCTCTATGTAATCCGGATATACCTACTACATACTGGTGTGATTCCCAAATAGTACTGTGCTGGATCAGGGATCAGCCGGTAAGATGGAACACTTTCGTTGCTAATAGAGTGGCGGAAATCCAGGAAACCAGTCAGCCGGAGCAATGGAACCATGTACGGTCAGAAGACAATGCAGCAGACGTGCTTTCCAGAGGAATCGGCGTTTCACAGTTATTAATTTCCAGCATTTGGTGGCATGGTCCAGATTGGCTGACGTTGGATTCAGCGTGCTGGCCAAATTCCAACTCATTTTGTATTGATCCACCAGAGATCAAAACAAGCTCGGCACTGTTGTCTGCTGTGAAACAGGACTGGGACATTTTTGATAGATATTCCAATTTTTCCAAATTACAGAGAGTAACAGCATACCTTAATAGATTTATTTTTAATTGTAGAAACCCTTCGCAGCGCCGCTATAGTAAATTGACAGTTAGTGAGTTGGAAAATTCAGTAAACAAATTAATATCTCGGGCGCAATCATACTGTTTCAGAGACGAAATTCGAGTTTTAAATAATGGAGGTAATATACCTAGGAATAGTGCACTAAAGTCATTAGATCCTTTCATTGAAAGGGATCTAATTCGTGTGGGGGGAAGGCTCTCCAAAGGTAAAATGGTAACCGAGGGCCAGCAGCACCCAATTTTGTTACCTTCGCATCATAAATTAACAGAGTTAATTGTAAAACACTATCATTACTTGAACTTACACTCGGGAACGCAGTCATTATTGGCGTTGATTAGAATGAAATTTTGGCCGATTAAGGGAAGGAATGTTGTAAAAAAAAATAATAAAAAAATGTATAATTTGTTATAGATGTAATCCCAAATCCGAACAGCAGTTGATGGCCGACCTGCCAGCTGAAAGAATAACTGAATGTAGGCCATTTCAGATAACAGGAGTGGACTACTGTGGACCAATATTAATAAAGTCGGGTATTCACAGAAAATCACATAGCGTTAAATCATATATTTGCTTATTCGTATGCATGGTCACTAAAGCCGTGCACTTAGAAGCTGTGCTGTCCTTGAGCGCAGAGAGTTTTTTAAACTCTTTGAAACGGTTTATCTCGCGTCGTGGTAGACCAAGCAAAATGTTCTCGGACAATGCAACCAATTTTAAGGCGGCTAATAATGAACTAAGAGAAATTTATAATTTTTTAAATATGTCTAATGATAAAATTGATAATTATTTATCCACATTAGGAATACAATGGCAATTTATACCAGCTCGTGCGCCGAACTTTGGGGGGCTCTGGGAGGCTGGGATAAAGTCAGTTAAGCATCACTTAAAAAGAATAACCAGTATCGCTTCATTAACTTATGAAGAGATTAATACGGTGTTGTGTCAAATTGAATCTTGCTTAAACTCCAGGCCACTGTCTCCCTTATCAAATGATCCTTATGACCTTAATCCCTTGACTCCCGGTCACTTTCTAATAGGAACTAGTTTAGCGGCGATTCCAGAACAAAATTTGGAACATATCACATTCAATCGATTAAACAATTACCAAAAACTAATCCAGATTGTACAATTTTTCTGGTCGAGGTGGCGGAAGGAGTACTTAGCAGAACTTCAAACCAGAAGCAAATGGACCAATAGGAATCAAAGGCAGATGCGGTCTGGCGACATGGTCGTAATAAAGGAGGACAACGTCCCTTCTTGCTACTGGAGGCTGGGACGTGTGAGCGCCGTTCATCCTGGCGCTGATGGAAGAGTTCGCGTGGCGACCATCATCACGTCGAAAGGCATCATCCAGAGGGCCATATCAAAGATCTGTCTGTTGCCAATAGATGACAACGAGGAGTTGAAAATGTCGACACCCCCACCCAACGGACCAGACGCTGAGTAAGCGCAAAATAAAAAAAGGTTTTGTGCAAAACAATATAAAAAGTTTCGTGATAAAAACAATATAAAATTTTTGTATATTATCATAAATAAAAATAAAAAATAATAATAATAAATTAAAAGAAGATAAGGAAGAAATAATAATAAATAAAAGGTAAAAACAGTGCATAAAAAAGTGGATAACAATAAAACTTGCGAGTTTGATAAAAAATGTACAAAATAAAAAAAGGATTGTAGATCCGTATATACCAAGAAAAAAAAAAAAACACTTTAAAAATGAACGCTTATAAACCGAGATAGCCTGCTGGCTATATGTAATTTCAAACTACACAAATACATCTGAAGAAACTAATTATAAATGTGGTAATGAACTATAGAAAAACACAAACCCTTAAGAAGGATGACCAGGAAACCAGCGCTCCATGTTGTGTTGTCTATATTATTTGTTTTATGTTTGATTATTGTTATGATTTCTGTTAGAACAAGGTTATTGGAATTATCTTAGTTGTTAAATTATAGTATAGAATAGCTTAGTGAATTGCATGAATTTGATTTGAACGAAAGTAATAATTTTAATCTCATAATTAATTTGTATAATTTTAGTTAGTTTGAAATTGTCATTTCGTTTTTAGAGTAGTCTTATGTTTAAACTTATGCTTAGAAATAGGTTACCTATTATTTCAAATATTTATTGTTAATCAATTTTTTTTTGTATTAACAGTAATAGTAAATAATTACTATTTTTGTTTCTTCCAAATTAATTTTGGCATATATGTAGATATTTAGCTGCTTAATTTTTATTCTTATGTTTTGGGGTTTGTTTCAGAAAAAATGACCTCCAATCCTTTTTTCGGGGGGAGTTTATGTTAGAAATTGGAGTTTGTTGGCTTTGCATAGATGTCTCTGTGTGTAGATGCTTGCCTTTCCAACGGACTGAAGTTAATAAATAAGTTGATAGTTTTTTCAATAGATGTCGCCATAAATGCTCCCCTGCTAAAAGTCTAAAGTGCTAAAAATAGGTTGATTTATAATTTTCTTCCTCTTCTGCAATAAACATTTCTGGCGAAATAAGTGGTTTAAATTTCTACCTGGATCCAAAATTATACAAAGTCCGTTGAAATAAAATAAAATATTTCAAAGTTGGAATTCGTGGCTGCTAAACCTGGTAACATACTGGTGTCAATAAATTTCACCAGCATGAATTTCACGTACGAATATTGCACTACCTGAATTACTATGTTCACAAAATACTCGTACTTGTGCTCAAATTTACACATCTCAAAAAAGCTAATAGATTTAAATGTTAGTGTGTGAATGAATATTTTTTACGTTAACTTCACAAGGCCCTGAAAAATGTGATTTCCCTCATGGCCAGTGTCATCGTTCAGGATGCTGTTTGAAGTATGTTAAGGAAAGAAAGGAGAAAATATGAGACGTGGAAAAACACCTGGGGGTCGTGTGTCATGGAGTGATGTACGTATGAATCCATCTGTCATAATGCGGTGAGGGCAATGGGTCGAAAGATTCCGGCTGAAGAGATCAAGGGATCTTCCTCAACCGGCCTCTCCGGTGAACCCTGACACTTTTGCAAAGTCTCAAAACGTGGCGAACCACTTGGGGTAACCAACGGCAGAAAAGAGAAAAAAATAGGTTAAATTGAAAAATAATATTTACAATAGTTGTGAGAAGGCACTATACTTCGTTTTCGGCAAATTTTCAGTCTATTTTTAAGCCTGAACGAAAGAAAAAATCCAAAAATGACTAGATAATAAAAAAAAACAATGCATATTTCATTAGAATTTCGTTTCATTTTGACGACAAAGGAACTTGTGAGAAATCATAAATTGGCAACTCTGGTCCACATTTACGTTGGAACCGATGCAAATACTTTAATGCAGGATTTTAAAAACCGGTAAATTGTTCATCAGGTTCGGTCATGGATGCATTTTTGAACTTTGATTCAATACGATAACATCAGTGATGACATGCTATCATTTTACCTAGTATCCATATACACATTTTCATATGCATCATTAAATTTGCGCATAAATTTCATGCTTTTCGGTAGCTGCCGCTAAGCAGTCAAGCTAAAATTAAGTGAAGAGATATTAATTCTTCCCACGCTGAAGCATACGTCGTCAAAGTCCGCGCAGGTAATCATAACAAGTAGTTATTCTGTAAGTAGTTATCATTTTTTATTAAATAAATCTATTTACTATTTAACCAATATATGGAGAAAAAAAAGTTTTTTAAAAACATTTAAAATAGGCTTTTACTAGAAATTTTCTTGTGTAATAATTTTTTATATGATTTCCACTATGCATAATGATTACCGCAGAGGATACTGAAGCACTAAATTAGAGAAAACTATGATTCCAAAGAAATTCCTAAAATATTTAATTCACTTACAATCCGATGCCATATTTTTGTTGGCATTATGCGTAATCAACCACCTCCTTGATATAAAAAGCAAGTGTAAAACATGTTTTAACAAGAAAAAATACAAGGCAAAGTATGATTGTCACTTTTGCAATACTCATATGTGTTTAGAGTGTGGAGACTAATGGTAAATCCCATAAGGAGCTGATGATAGCGACGACCCGTGTCTTCCTATTCTTTGGTTATCCTGTACAAACCCAAATTTTTTGAAAAGTGAAATCCGCAAGAGTCCCAACTGCTACCAACCGTCTTGAGCCAGAGATACTGGAGCATCCCCAATCGGGATATTTTGTGAGGCTAAAGGTAGTGGGGAGGGGAAGGAGATGGGGTAGAGGAAAGCGAGGGAGTACCTGGCTATTCAGATCTGGTCACCAAACACTGCTAAAGACATTTCAAGCAACGTTTCAATTCTGAACGCTGGTCTTACACCAGGGCGATACTAAGAGTATCTTTCACTATGGAATGTGCTGCAAGTGTACTTTATATTATTTTATATAACTAAATTGTGAAATAATATAAATTCATTAGATAACATTTACTTGCGCACGCTGGGATATGTTCACGCGAACTTCGGATTGCAAGTCGAGAGCCTTACCGCTTGACCACTGAGGCCGTCAATTTAAATGCAATTTATTGTGACTAAAACTTCCTTCTACATTACCTACCATAGAAAACGGAAACTATCCAATAAATTGAACCCGCCTCCCAAATTAGATATTGTTGTCACTTACATATATGTTAATATTTATTAATATATTTTTTTTATATATTTATTATGAATATTCAATTTACAAAAACCATTAAAAACTTTCTTCTACAACACATAAATACTTGTCACACCTAAACATAACCACGTAAACACCTCAGCACAGGTTCTCCTAGTGAGGTGTTCACGAAACATACAATATTACTCACATACAGTTTCACCTTCTCAAACCTACCTTACACACAACATATTATAGTTATAAGTTTGAAATATATCATGTACAAATATAAATAATTATGTGAACGCTGTAAATATTATACAGAAAAAAAAAATATTTAGATTCATTGAATATATCTTGTCTAATGATTTTAGTATATATTAGTCATCAGTGGAATAAAAACCAAGTCACTTTTAGTATATGATAGAATAATAAGAATCAAAGTCAAGGTCTAGTTTGTGTGGGTGGTTTCGGCGTGGTAGAACTTTTAATGTATGATATGAATATAATAAATTTATAACTGAACAGTTAGTATAATGGCTGTATATATATAATACACGCGGCGGCATCTGTTGCTGCCATCAACTACCACTATTAATCAAGATTGCAAATTTATCGGTTAACCTTTAGCGGCGCCCGGAATATCATAATTACATGCGTTTAATAAATTACAGCTTCTCTGAACTTTGGCGAAGTCTCTTGGTCATAAGTTAATTTAGAATATTGCTTATTCAAGGTCTGTCTACTGCCTGCAGCTGAATTGGGTCAATTTAAACAATACTTTCCTCATCTACCGCTTTTTAAAAGTACTTACTTTATTATATCTTATCCCGAATTACGAGTATATAAAATTTTAACACAAAACTATTTAAAAATTGAATTTATGAACCAAATTTGAATGCCCACTAAGCCGTAACTAATAGTTTATTGTTCACCTTGAAATAAATGCATTGATTTGTTTGTATTTTAATAGTTATGTGTATTACGAGTGATTAACTTTAACTAAGAACATTAAAAAAAATAATTGAATATTATAAAGGTACAAAAAATACTTAAAAAATTGAAAAATTTAAATAGAAAACAAACGAAAAAAATATGTCTTTAAGAAATAAAAATAAGAACATTAAAAAAATCTTAAACAGTAATAAATACCAAGGCAAAAAAAAACAAAATAAATAACCATCACGCCGTTTCCCATCGAGGGTGAGCAGAGAGGACGGACCGCCAAAAAACACGGTATTAGTACACGCCCCTTGCCTCATTCACATTCATACATACTCTTCTATTATTCCGACTCTTGACATGGCCCGACTCAAGTACCTGATTTACTTGATTGTGCCATGTCTTTTTATGCCATTCCTTTCTTCTTTCAAAATATCTGAGCGTTCCTTTCTTAATCTTACTCATAACTCTTACATCAGCCTTGCATTCTCTGCGAATGACCACATTTCTCACACGATCATACGTGGTTTTTCCACACATTTGCCTCAGGGATTTCATTTCTACAGCTTTCAATTAACATTAAATAAAATAACAATTTATTGACGACAATATTAGCGATACTTAATGGAACAGTTAAAACAGAAAATTCAGAAAGATACATTTAAATATTTTTTATGACTTTTTAAATATTTTTAAATCCCAACGAAATGGTGAATTTTCTTGGAATTTTGGAATGCTCCCAAGGTATCTAAAATATGCTAAAAATTACTTACTTAGAAGTTGTCGTTAAAAAAGTACAATTTTAGAAGCTAATCTAGCATCAAGCTAATTGTCTTTCAAATAATTGCATTTAAAAAAAAATAATCTTTCTTAAAAATATTTTTTAATACCAAACATATTTTAACAAAAAAACTTACCAGAACATTTTGACTCGGAACGTCCATAATTTTGAAAAAAATTCGATATTTTTAAAACATATTCCTTCTGTGTAGGTAGTAAGTAATAAAGCTATCACATCACTTTTTAGACCGTTTGTACAATAAAAAATATTAATATTTTTTTAAATTTTCAACTGTCAATGAAAACATGCCGTAATTCGTAATCATGCGCTAGAATTTTATTTAAATATTTTATCCATGTAAGAATGTATAAATATTTGGTACAAACTGTGTAGAGTAATTATTTATCTTTCTGTGAATTAATGATGAACATAGCACATATGTAAAATGTATTGTCGCCCAGGTCAGATCTGTCCTTCAGAGGCTATAATGGAATATGATTTTTGTGGCTAGTAATGTTCTTCCGAGGCGTGACGGGTTAAGTTAGTCCGCCATATATTAGTCCTTAATGGCTCCACCGCGGCTACATCCGCGCATACTTATGGGACTGATGGGAGATATGAGGTAACTAGCAGGCACTATCATATGCGTATGAAACCAATATTACACAGGATTAATGGGAATCCGATGAAAAGATTTATTATTATTTCTGAATAAAGCAGGCAAAACTAACCCTCACTGAAACACAAAACATAAGTCAACTTTAACCAGTGTTAGCCTTATTTATAAAAATTCCCTGGAAGCGTAAAAGATATATTCTGAGATGTTAAATAACTGTAATGTTAAAATTATTTTGAAGGTAAAAGTTAAATTACTAAAAAGCTGAAAATATTTTTATTTTAAGCTTTCATTGGCCACTGTAAAAAATTTAACTCTGGCTTCGATGGAGGCTTATTGTATTTCAAATGAAATTAGCAACAACTTCTAAAGTATTGAAAAAAAAAACTACAACGAAAATTTTCAAATTACTCTACCAATTGTTAGCAATCATCAATTGTTTTCTACTGCCCGTTTTAAATCAGGTCTCAAAGGGCTAATTTTAAAATTTAACCTTTAAGCCTCGCCAATAAAAGTAATACAAATCATTCTGATTGATGTCGTAAAGGCAAATCTTTGGTTTTATAGCGGAATGTGGGAAAATACAGGTGTAGTGTAAAGAAAAAGACAGAATGCAAAATCTCTTTTTAAAATTACATCGTATTAAATTAATTTATGGGGCAGAATTTAAAAAGCACGGAAAGCATTATAATAAAAGATCACTTATTTAAACCATACACATCAAACTGTTGATTTATTGGACAAGTTTTTGACAAGCAATTTAATTCATCAGTAAAATTGTGGCGGAAGATTAAATTTTTTTAAATACTTAAGAAAATAAGATTTTTAATACGGTGCCTTAATACTTGAAAATGTATGTTGTTGGAAAAGATATGTTGATAATATTTTTTGCATTTGGTTAGGAACAGAAAGACAACTTAAAATGTTCTTATAAATTACATAAAAAAATTCAATTCACACTAGAGATAGGTAAAGATAAGAGTTTAAATTTCTTAGAATTAAATTTGACATTAAGAGTTACTAAAATAGAATTTCATATTTTCCGTAAAGATACATACACAGATATTGTTATAGATAATTCATAAAATCATCCTTTTTGTCAAAAAATCGCGGATTTCCACTCTATGATTAATAGGTTAGTTACTATTCTTTTGTCGGTTCAAAATTATACTTTAGAATTAAATCTCACTAAACAAATAGCATTTAATAACGGTTATTCTAATAAATTGATAGTTGAAATACTAAATAAAAAAATTAAATATAATATCTTCAAACGGTGTATTTACCCTATTTCTAATGATGGAAATAAACAATAACGTAGAATTCTATTTGTTAGTAACGAAACTTTCAAAATTATAAATAAAACATTCCTGATACTATTCAACCGGCGTTTTACACTAATAAAAAAAACAAAGAAATATATTCTTAATAATAGAGATAGCGATAGTCAAACAAAAAATAAGGAGTTTATAAACTCAATTGCAATTATTGCAATTTCTTTTACATAGGTAGAACGAACCAATAGACTTTGATTAAATGGAAATAGTGAATCTGAGTTTGCAGATCGTATTTTGAATAATGATCACACTTTTGATAAAAAATCAGGTCTAAAAAATACTGCACACAAGATATAAAGCTTCACAAATAATTTTGAAATTTTAGAAATCAGAAAACATGTTTATATAAAAGCAAACTTAATTAATAAGCAAAAAAATCTTTTAAATATTTACCCACTTAACTGGTCTTTCTCGTTTAACAATATAGTAATTTCTAATTCTGAAAAACTCCGTTCAGTCTTACCCCTCCTCACTCCTTCCACTGTTCAATTGTAATCTATATTTAATTTTTGACTTAGGTATATATTTACTCCTGATGAGGTGAACTTTGTTCATGAAACATGTGGAGGTTATATATATTAAAGTGATGTGAACAAAATTATTTGTGTTATAATATAATAGAATATTTACTTTGAAATTTGATGAATTGTTCAATTTCTTGGAAACAGCGCATCCTTACAGTTTAAGCAATGACAGGCATCTTGTTATAATCCTTTCACTTGGTTTTTGTTAATATTTTTTTATAGACACAAAAATATTTTTCTAGTTTATCATTTTTTCAAGAAGGTTTTGCTAAAAAAATACGCTTATATGTAAAGTTTGACAATATGTGGTGAGAAAACATTGTATAAATAGTAGAACTCTATCTAGAAAAATTGAGTAATTCAGTAGCAACTACAAGTACAAGTACAGTTTTCGAAACATTTCTTTTTTTTTTTAAATTCTTACGAGTCCTAAAAAGTACCTACAATATTGATGAAAGAAAGATATTCCCCCGAAAGAAAGCTCTGACGCTATCAAAATGTGTATGGGTTATATATTGCTTCTATGCTATTCACTGATGTGTATATCCTCCCCAGGCTTGGTCCGTGTTCACGCTCGTAATATTTATCAAAAACTTCATTATCACGATGTCGACTTCTCCTTAGTGATCCACGAGTACATTAAAAACATAGCTAAAGCTCCACGACTCGTCGTAGTACGAATAACGATGTCTGATTTCTCCTTTCTTTTGCAAGAACCTAGTGGACCTTTTTCAGTATTTTCAAGCGACCTCGCCGTCCCACGTAATAAAATGGTATACAACTTCGACTTTAGTACGTTCCAAGAATATTACTACGATTCAAATAACCCTTTTTCCAAAGAGATATACCGTGATTGTGATTTTTTATTTCTCATAGATGATCTGAGCAATGTGACGTTTGGGATACCCGCAGTTTTGAGACGAGATGACCAAGTCCAGATAGTGGCGACCCCACTACAAGACCTTGCAATTATCCACACTGCGAACGAACCACACAACGTGATTTTCACTTATTTTCAAGAGCGGTTGGTCTTCATTGCGGAAAATCAAAATAACGAATGCGGAATCGTGAAAGCACTACCCATACGCGCGTGGATGATTGCCGAAAGGAAACATGTCAATCTCCAAAATGATTACTATAGGAATTCTACAAATAAAGATAAATCTGTGGAAAGCAGTGCCTCTTCCTGCGTGGTTGGCATTTATTTTTCTACATACATGTTCACCGATAGTTCAAGAATGATCAAGGAATACGTTTTCTCACATCCAACATACAAAATGCTTTCTTTACTTCTATCAACAGAAAACACTAGTTTGGTTACTGTAATCAACTCTCAAGAAAAGGGTATCATCTATACTGACTTTGATGACATGAGGTATATCCGTTTCATGTTCAACGATATGTACTGGTTTAATTTTAAATATATATTCACGGGGAGCGTCCCCCCGGAGACGTTGATCTGTCTCGGGACGGATGATATAGTGTGGGTGGTGGTAAACCCCTCCGACGCGGTGTTCAACTGGAATATGGTGATTTCAACGGCGGTGGGAGCAGCTAGCATCCTGGTGATATCCTTCTTATTGGAGAATGCCACCGGACAGCGCTTCCCACTGCAATGCACCGCCCTGCTTGCGTGGTCCGTCTTCTTGTCCGTGTCAGTTCCCAAGCAGCCGCGACGGTACTTGCACAGAATCATATTCTTCAGCTGGACCCTCTCATCATCCGTCCTAACTCTTTGTTATTATTACAAATTGTTCAACACTCTTTCTAACCCGAATGTTATGAGATACAACACAAACGCCGAACTCTTGGACTCGAAAATAATGACTCTGACATATGACGGAAACTACTTCAAAGTCGCTTCGGATAGCCACAAACGCTTGCAACAATATTTTAATGTTATTGAAAGTACTCAAAAGTTAAACAAAAACTTTACAAATTTGGTTAAACAATACGCAGAGTCTGGAACGGAATTCGCGTTGCTTTTAGACCACAAACACTTTGATCGGCTGCTTCCCTTAGTGTCTGTGACAAATTACTACTTTGTACCTCAAAAGATGGTCAGTTATCCGAATTGTCTTCTTTCTACATATGCGGATCGGCTAACGTCTTACATACACAAAAAAGCTAGCCAACTGCTAGCCTCTGGAATAGTGGCTAAGCTGATGAAGCGGACAATACGAAGTGAAGTTAGCTCGGACGTCAGTAAAATCAACATGAAACACCTGTTGAATATCTTTACACTGATGGTGGTTATGTATATCACTGCATTTATCATATTTATTGGAGAAATTGTGGTATTTAAAATAAAAACCAGAAAGCAAAGAGCTAATGCGAATGACGGGAAACATTTTAAGAATAAATATTTGACAAAGGTTGGCGGTGTTCCTTACTCAATTCTGAAAGCTGGCATCAGAAAGAAGCGTAAGAAAGCCTCTGTACAAGTTTCCAAAGCTCCCGAGTAATTGGCCTCAACGAGCTTTGGGCATTTCAAAGAAATGAAGAAAGAACTATTGTCAACTAAGTTCTTACAAATAATTAAGCATCATTATTCTTGTTAAAATTATGGAAGTGTTGTTTATCCTTATTTTTGCAGGTTTCGCGTGTTCAAACTGTTCAATTACTTTATTTCATTTCTGTACATAAATTATGTAAGGTGCCATAAACTTTATAAACATGGATGGTTTGATTTAAAATAACCAAATAAACAATTTACTATGGTCACGTGCACTCATGGATATATGTATACATAATTCCCCTGTACTAATGAGATAGTGATTTGGCAGGTACAAAATTGCCTTTCCTTAAATAGAGGGCTTCATCACAATATCAATATCAATTTCTTTAAATTAAATTAAATTGGTCATTGAAAATGTCTATTTCATTTTTAGAGCAGTGTTAAGTATTATAGCATCTGAATGTTCGCGGTACAGGGGAGAAATATTCTTTGTTTGCGTGACGTATTGTTGATTTTCTTGATGGTGTGTTGATGTTTTTTGTAATAAAATATTTGGTAAACAAATCAGATAATTTAGGTATGGCTGTCAGGAAGTGAAGTTTATAGTGATAAATTCGGTCATTATACGTTCCGATTGATCAGATAAACCTTCACGATAAGTTCTCGATTCTTTGTATGGACTCGATTCTATAATTATGAATCTCATATTAGGGAGAACAAATACTTTTTGAAATAGTATCTCCATGTTTATGGAAGCTAAGTGACGAGTTAAATGTCACTCCCAAGTATGTAATAGAAATTGTGTTTAGTAAAGCAATATCGTTAACGTGATATATGTTTGAAAATTTATTAATATTCTTTGTGCTGGAAATTACAGCACATTTTTTTTGTTAAAATATAAATCATTAAGTTTGCACCATTCATGAAGTGAGTTTTGCAAATCAGTGCAATATTCAAATGATTAAATTTATTTGTACAAATTAAAATCATCACAAACAACAAATAAGTTAAAGTTTTTATTATTATTTTTCGGAATAACTTATTGAGTAAAACCTCAAATTATAATATTTAAATATTGAAGACAATATTAGTGATTCTTAAACGCAAATCTGAAACAGAAAAATCAGAAAAGGAAACGGTCACATCTGGGATAAAGATAGTTGATACATAAAGATAGTTGCCAATAAAAATGTGCGGTGAAAAAATGAAGACAACGTTGGTAGTTCTTATTCGAAGTATGATACAGTTAAAAGTGACCGATGAGGATAGGGTCCCATTAGCGCAGTTGGTAGAGCATTGTCCCGGAAAGACAAGGGTCCTGGGTTCGTGTCCCAGATGTGACCGTTTCCTTTTCTGATTTTTCTGTTTCAGATTTGCGTTTAAGAATCACTAATATTGTCTTCAATATTTAAATTTTTAAAGTTTTTATTGTTAATACTGTTTCGTCGATAAAAATTAAAAACAACAAGGGTCCAAGATACGAGCCCTGCGCAATTCTCGACGTTACAGTAATTTAAAACATAAAGTTAAAAAAAAATACTTTTTTTTTTTTAAAAGTGTGTTTTAATTGTAAATTTTATTTTTGAAATAAAAGAATGCCTATATATTGTCCGTTTCAATTCAATCTCTTGACTATCGTAAAGGCTCTCGACTAGCAAGCTGGAGGTAGCCTAGGTGGCTCGAGATGGTTGGGAGCAGTTGGAACTTTTGTGTGGTTTCATTTAAAAATTAGTGAAGTTATATGTTACTAGGCTGAAGCTTACGTGTGGAGGGGAAGGAGATGGGGACGAGGAGGATGGGGAAGTACCTGGCTATTCTGATCTGGTCGCTAAACGCAATTTGCCAAGCGATATTTATGCTTATTACCTATATTAGTAGTGATATAAGGCGAACTAAAAAGACACACATATCCGCCTCTTCAAACGATTTTCATCAATAGGTACAATAAAAAGCAATTGATAAATCTTCTTTATATCTGAGTTCCACACAAAAATAAACGAAAGCATGAAAACGTGTAAATTTAATATTCCGTCCGCGCAATGAAAATACTTATGCACTTCAAAGCAAAAATTTCAATTAACCGATGAATCTTTCACTGCACAGATTACCCAGTTTATAAATATATTTAGTGAATTCCGCGTCAATTTCTCGTGGAATAGTTGGAATTTCTAAACTAAAGCAGCAATCGGGACTAAAATAGCTTCAATAATGTGTAAAGTTCTCAGCATTAATGTCAAATGGAGCTCAGATGAAGTGGGAGGTGGAGAGGTGTGGATTCAGGGTATTTGGAAAAGGCCATTATTAATGTTTTTTTTTTTGCTGGTTTTTACACTTACTCCTCGTTCTTTGGGTCTATTCAAGTATTTAGGCATTTCGTTATTCATAATTATATTTATAAAATCAATGCATTACGTAGCAGTCTCTTTTTTATTGGAAATCAAATTTAGCTCTTACCTCGTTTGATTAATATGATGCATTTTGACATAACAATGTTTGCAATTCCTATCGAATAGCTCCCTTTGAATAATTAATAGTTTATTTAGGTTTTCTTCATAAAGTAAATGTAATATCGTTGAGCAGAAATTTAAATGTTAAGCTGCTATAGTTTAAAAAAATGTTTTACTAGTGTTTTTAATTTGTTTATTTCTTAGTTTTTTTAGAAAATTTACTTTTTTGATACGTTTTTTATTACAAATTCAAAATTGGCTTAAATTTCCAACAGCCCTCAGACAATTTTGCACTGGATTAATATTGTTGAAAAAAAAGGCTAATTATGCATTTGACAATTTTCATGTGATTGTGTTCATTTTTTAAAACTGTATGATAATTTTCTATATAAATTTATAGAAAGATGAATTTGGCTCTCGTCAGAGCCATCCTCACATAATTTATTTTCAACGAATGAAAGTTGTAAGTTTTCGAAAAAACAATCTTTTTGGTTTAACGTATTATAGATATGAAAAAACAAGAAATGTTTTCCGTGCATATTTAAATGTAAATAAATGTTGCATTTAGCCAATCAGCCCAGCGTTCTCTCTGACTTACACTCGCCTGGCATCGTAGGTTTCCATCCCATTTGAATTAGGTAAAAACAGTTTTTTTGTTGGAAATTTAAGGCCTGATTGCACAAATATTTGGATCATGAAACACGTGCACTTCTTCGTAATTTATCAATAAATGAATCTGATAGTACACAGTTGACTCGCATTGTTATTCCGTTAGCTATTGATCACTACGTACCATCATAAACCATTTATCTGTCTCCCAAATATCCCCCGTGGTACACTCCCTACCTAATCAAAATCATCAAAGAAAAGCTAAAGTATCACCGAAAGCTTAAAAATTATTCACACCCATCAGATTATCATACCTTCTCATTACTCAGGACTCGCCAAAAAAGAAAAAGAGTGTTATACTAGTTATATAAAGAAAGCCGAGTTAAATATAAGGAAAGATGTGAAATATTGTTGGACTTTCGTGAAATCAAAACAGTCATCTTCTGAAGTACCTAATAAGGTGTATCACAAAAACATTTCCTCAAGTGATGGTCAACGAATTTTCAATCTTTTTAACGATTACTTCTAATCTGTCCTTATCCCCGATAAAACTACTAATAAAACATCCATAAATATTGTTGATACAATAATTTAATTTTAAATCAACATTGCAAATTTAAACTTTGTTGATGATAATGTAAGAGAATTAGCTAACTTACTTCATAACAACAACAACTTCAACTCTATAACAAAATCCCGAAGGAAATTGCTGTGATAGAAAATATTAATAAGTTCAAAAATGAATTAAGAAAATATGTCTATCTCAATTATTAATGTTTCTTTTTTTTGTGACTTTATTGAAATATTTAAAGAAAGATTATGTTTGCCAAACAATGTACATGTTTATATGTTTATAAAACTATTAGCACACACGAAGATGTGAGCTAACTTAAGATTAATAAATAAATAAAATAAATAATAATATAAACAGATACCTATATAGATGTGGCACCAACAATTAGACCAAAATTGCATACGTCAAAGAAATTATCAAAATTAATTTTTGAATTAAATAAAATAATTTTACAAAAAATCATTTTTGACGAAATTAGTTTTTTAGATCTTCATACAATAGTATATGCCAGTGATGTTACTGTTTGTAATAAGTTAGGAATCAAATTATCATCCTCTGATGATAGATTATATAGTTATTGTAAACCAGAATGGCAGATCAGATTAGAAAATGATGTAGTTTTTTTAAGAAGTAACATAGCTAGAGTAATGGAATATAAAAATGGGAATAGAAGTAGGAAAATTTTGAGACATGTAGATGAAATTGGGAGAAAATTTGGCTATTACATAGATAGTCATAATAATGAAAATATAATCAATTATTTATTGGATTTATTAAAACAAAAATTGGGCGTAAAAGCTAGTAGATTAAAAAGATATAATTATACGTATAGTAAAAAAAATAATAACAGATTATTCCAGAAAAATGAAAAAATATTTTATTCCAAACTTGACGATAAACAAAATATTATTTCGAATATATTCCGTTGCCATCTGAATCAGATATGCGCGATTTTTGGACTAAAATTTGGAGTAAAGATATAAAACATAACGAGTCAAGTCCATGGATAGAAAATGAAGAACTCAATTTTTCAGGCATTGAACAAATGAGTTTTTCTAATATATCGGTTGAATTGTTAACCAAAAATATTAAAAATACTTATAATTGGAAAACCACGGGTTGCGATTGAATACATAATTTTTGGTACAAACGCCTAACTACTTTATATCCTCTTTTGGCAAAAAATCTTTCAAAATTTGTCAGTCAACCACAAAATTTTCCAAATTTTCTAACTAAGGGCATTACTTATATGTTGCCCAAAAGCGAAAATATTATTAATCCCTCTCAGTACAGACCCATTACATGTTTACCGACAATATTCAAAATTTTAACCTCTTGCTTGACAGATTTAATATATACTCATTTAGATGAAAAAAATATTTTATCTGAACAACAAAAAGGTTGTCGCAGAAAACATATGGGATGTAAAGAACAATTAGTTAGTGATTCTGTAATTCTAAAACAGATTCAAACTCGAAAACGTAATTTACATACTTGCTATATAGACTACCAAAAGGCTTTCGATAGTGTCCCGCACTCGTGACTGATTAAAGTATTAAATATATATAAAATTATCCCCATTATTATAAGCTTTTTGGAAAATATTATGTCCTTTTGGAATACCAATTTATTTATCAATTTAAAAGGTAAGAAAATAGTAATACCGGGCATTTCAATTAAAAGAGGAATTTTTCAAGGAGACTCATTGAGTCCTCTTTGGTTTTACTTAGCATTGAATCGTCTATCTAAAATGTTAAATAAAAGCAAGTTTGGAATAAAAATTAAGGGTAATACAAGGGAGAGTAGTACAATTTTGCATTTATTATATATGGATGACATAAAATTATTTTCGAATTCTGAACAAAATTTAGAGAAAATGATCGAGGTAGTTAAAAACTTTTCAGATGATATCAAAATGACTTTTGGTTTAGATAAATGTAGAACGATCCATATAGAGAAAGGCAAAATTGTAGATGGGGACGAGAGTATATTTAGAAATTTCCAAATTACTAGTATGAAAAGGGATGAGGTTTATAAGTATTTAGGATACCCACAATCAAATAGATAAGACCATAGTCGTATTAAAAATGATATTAGGATTAAATTTCAAACTAGGATCAGGAAAATTTTAAAATGCAATCTATCTGCTAAAAATTTAGTAAAAGCAATAAATATTTGGGCAATACCTCTATTAACGTATTCATTTGGCATAATTAAATGGTCTGATACAGATTTAGATAACTTAGAAAGATTTATTAGAACTACGCTAACAAAGTTTAATTGCAATCATCCAAATTCAGCTATAGAACGAGTTAATTTACCTAGAAATTTAGGAGGTAGAGGTATAGCCAAAATAACTTCTTTGAAACATAATCAGGTAGAAATGCTAAGAACTTTTTTCCATAGGAAAGCTCATAGCTCAGAAATGCACAAAATAATTTGCAAGGCAGATAGAAATATTACACCTTTAAATTTTTACGATGAGAATGCCAACATTTTTATAAATCCCAACCAGGAATTATTTGATTCCTGGTCAAATAAAATTTTTCCCGCAAAACACTTCAATTATCTCAACCAAACGTATGTTGACAAATTTTCGTCAAACAAATATTTGAGTATTGGAGAGTTGAGCGCAGAAATAGAAGGATTTATGCTTGCCATTCAGGATATAGTCATTAATACTAAAAATTATAGAAAGCATATAATCAAAGATACAAATCAAATAGATGATTTCTGTAGAAAATGTTTAGATTTTCCGAAAACTATAGAACATATTATATCGGGATGTTCTATATTAGCACCGTCCGAGTATACATTTAGGCACAATCAAGTTTTAAAAATAATTCACCAAGATTTGGTAATTAAACATAACTTGATTGACTGCCGTAATAAAGTACCATATTATGAATACGAACCAAATTCATTTTTAGTAAACGAATTTTTTACAATATATTATGATAAAACTATACTCACAGACCGATCGATTAGTCATAGTAGACCCGATATAGTTTTACGTGACAAAATTAATAAAATAACTTATATCATTGATGTCGCTATTCCAAATTCCTGTAACATTCAAAAATCTGTTAATGAAAAAATAAGAATATACACAGATTTAGGAAACGAAATAAAAAGAATTTGGCATTCTCAAACTATTAAAATATTACCATTCGTTATTTCGGCTACTGGCATTATACCTAGCTCTTTCATTAAAAATTTAGGAGTATTAGATCTATCAAAAAAATATATATAAAGATGCAAAAGTCGGTCATTTTGAATACATGTAGGATAACGAAAGATTTTTTTAATATTTATGTTGAGGGATCAGTAGGATTTATAGGCCCTGTTAGAAGTTCTACCGAGCCGAACCCTCTGATATGAAAATATCTGGAGTCGGTGAATTTTTTTTCCCATTTGATCTCTGGTGAGTTGACGTGTTGTTGTTCTTGTATTGTTTTGTATTTATTTTAGTTATATAATGCACTTGCATAGTGTTGATTGACTAGCTGATCATTTGTGGAAAAGTGAGTGGAAGGGTTTAGTTTTTCCTATGGGGAAGATTTAACACGAACAACAAAATCGGAAGCATAAAAAAAATGATGTTACCATAAATTCAATTAATTTTGATTGAATTGATATAACCGCATCATTAGTGTTAAAACATCTAAAAAATGTGGACACAAAAAAAAGTGCCGGTTGTGATAAGTTACACCCAATTTTTATTGTTAATTGTGCTGAAACACTAGTTACTCCTGTAACACTACTATTCCAAAAATCTTTTAAAGAAGGTGTATTTCCTACCATTTGGAAACAAGCTTTTGTTTCACCTGTTTTTAAAAAAGGGGACAAACACAACATTGAAAATTATAGACCTATCTCTAAACTATGTATCCTAAGTAAAATCTTGGAAAAAATCGTGTGCAACCAACTTTTTGACTCAAAATACAACTTGCAAAAATACTATTACTAGCCCCCATCAACATGGTTTTTTTCAAGGCAGATCTGTTGATTCGAACCTAGGACAGTTTACTGATTTTTTTCTTAACTCAACAAGCTCTCGAAGATTGGTATATGTGGAAATCTTCTGAGATGGTTCTCTTCATATGTTAAAAATAGAAGTCAAACTGTTGATTTAAAAGGTTACATGTCACAAATTATAATTATTCCCTCAGGGATACCGCAAGGCTCCCATCTAGGGCCTCTCTTGTTTATTTTATACATAAACGACATGAACCGTGTTATTAGTAATTCTTGTTTCCTATTTTACGCTGATGACATGAAATTATATAAATCTATTAGATCCATAGATGATTGCGACCAATTACAAGAAGACTTTGGTAAAATTGAGGAATATTGCAAAAACAATCAACTAGATCTAAACATAGATAAATGTAATATTATTACTTTTACACGAAAAAAACATTCAATTTATTATACTAACAAATTAAACCATGTACCCCTACAACGAGTAGAAACAATAATAGATCTTGGAGTAATACTAGATTCTAAAATGTTATTTAGGGACCATATTGAAAATATTCTAAAAAAAGCTTATAAGTTTCAGAAAGAGTTTCATTATTCGCATTACAAAGCCTTTTACGGTAGCACACACCCTAATTCTGTTATATATATCATATGTACGGTCACAACTAGAATTCGCCTGAGTAATTTGGAATCCTCAATATCAAACATATATTGATCGCATTGAAAATATTCAGAACAAATTTATGAAACACCTATCGTATCGTTTTAGTGACCATCGATTTGTCCCTGTCACTTTATATAAACGCAGAAAAATCTCTGATGCATTATTCTTACACAAAATCGTGAACTGCCTTGTTGATTCATCATATCTGTTAGAAAGGATTGCATTTCGTTGCCCCAAGCAAAACACCAGATCGAACGATTTATTTAGAATACCACATTGTAAATCCAAATACGCGCAAAACTCTGTAATAGTACGTATCTGTGAAACTCACAATGCCTCTAGAGATGTAGACATTTTCAACCATAACTTGATATCATATGAAATTCAGCTTAATAAATTAATAAATTAACATACTTATTAGATTTTTTTGTTGTGAAAATTACATTATTATCACACGTAGTGAATACCTAGTATAGCTATGCAAAAAGTTGTTTTTTTTCTATTTGTTTTTAATTTTATGTATTTCTTTATTATGTTTTTTTTTTGCCATTTTATATGTTGTGTAGGTAAAAAATACTAAATCAACATTTAACTCAATGGAACTTAATTAGTCTAGAATAGGGGTGCTCAAACTTGAACTGCTGGCGATCTACCTCAATATTATTAGATTCCGATCGATCGACTCCAAGAGGCTGCAAGTATGTGTGATGCAAAATTGTCGTCTATGTAGGTAGGGTGTATCATGGCGCAGGTATAAGTGTATATATGTATATATAGGGACGTTGCATAATTGCATGGCCACGAATCCACATAGAATTTGGAGGAACGACAGAAATTAGTTCGCAATATGCATTTTTTTTAGTCACGGTAGGTGGAGGTCTGCACTAAAAGTCCATGAAAAAACTTATATTTATTCAAAATTGCAAGTTTATTGGTTCTTACAAAAGACAAACGAGTTCTAGTTTCTAAAATTAACTAAATAATGACTTTGGATGTTGAAGCGTGGCACTGCATGTCCTCAGCATACTTTTCATACGATGGTACGTAATTACCGAGTGCTAATTGCAAGCACGATGACATATGTTCGTCAGTTAGTCGATTGCAATATTTTAAATTCTACAAACTACAAATAAATAATAAAAAAAGAAGACATGAAAAATGGGAAATTTTTCTCGAGATCGACTCAAAAAGCACTCGCGATCGACCGGTCGATCGCGATCGACCGTTTGAGCACCCCTGGTCTAGAACATATGAATGTTTATTGTTATAATTTTTTACTGTACGACTGTTTGCTTCCTAAATAAAAAGAAATAAAAATAAAATAAAATCATTATCTATGAAAATGTAATATGCTTGTCCTTTTTAAAATAGTGTATACATTGCTTGCTGTGTAAAAATCTTGACCACAAATCTCATATTGAGTGAATACAAAATTTCGGGATTGTTTCCAAACAAAACCTAATATTTCTTACACTATTTCACACTTATATTATGTATGTACCAAAAAACTTCAACAGGCAAAAATAAACTAAATAACTTGGTCAGTTATGCTGTTTCCCCACGAGGATGGGCAGAGAGGACGGACCGCCAAAAAACACGGTATTAGTACACACTCCTTGCCTCATTCACATTCATACCTTTTTTTTGTTATTCTGACTCTTGACATGGCCCAACTCAAGTATCTGATTCACTTGATCGCGCCATGTCTTTTTATGCCATTCACATTCTCGATATATATTCTTCATACACTCCTTTCCTCGTTCATTAGCTCTTAATGCCCAAACCATATTAGCGTTCCTTTCTTAATCTTACTCATTACGCTTACATCATCATTGCATTATCTGCGAATTTTCACATTTCTAACACGATCATATATGGTTTTTCCACACATACGCCTCAGGTATCTCATTTCTACAGCATTAAATTAAGATTAAATAAAATAACACTTCATTTGTGGAAGACAATATTAGCGATTCTTAATGGAACATTTAAATCAGAAAAATCAGAAAGAGATTCGGTCGCTTCTACTTACTGCACGTTATATATATACCTCTTTATATATTATACCTCTTGTCTTTTGTGGATTTATAAGTGAGTCCGCCATATATTAGTCCGTAATGGATCCACCGCGGTCAAAGTAATTAACTGAAATGAAGTTACTTATGGGACTGGAGGGAAATTTGAGGTTACTAGCAGGCACTATTATGTGCGTACAAAACCAATAAGTACTTACACAGGATTTATGGGAAGCTGATGAAAAGATTTATTGTTATTCCTGAATTAAATCGGCAGAAATAACTATCACTGAAGCACAAAACATAAGTTAAATTCAAACATTCTTAGTCTTACTTATTTTTTCGTGACGCTGAATTTTTTTAACGCTTTTTCCGCTCTAACCAATAAAGAGGCTAGGATTTAAATTTTACTGGATTGAATTTGCGCAGTGTTGCTTTGCGTTGAATCTAGGTGCCCGCACCGGTGCCGCAGCGAAAACTTCATCTTATGACAGTTGACCAAAACACTGTACCGATAAAAGAACCGATGTGTTAATTCGAATTATAGCCGGAGTTATAATTAGTTCAATATCATCGAACATCACAACCAACTCTTCCGTAAGTCACATTTGCGAATACCTATCTTTTTGATTCAGCGAACAGAGCGTTAATTTGCATAGGCACATACCTGCCTAGATTATAACCATTATAATCAAACCCACGTGTCGACAGTCTACGCAAATATCGCACACTTAAAAAAAATCCCTGGACGCGTAGAAGATACAGTCTGAGATGTCAAATAACTGTAATGTAAAAACTATTTTGAAAGTCAAAGTTTCACTAGTTAAAACCTCTTTAATTAACATAATGTGAAAATATTTTATTTTAAGCTGTCGTTGGCCACTGTCAGAAGTTTGACTCTGGCTTTGACGGTTTAACGATATTTCAAATGAAATTAGCAACAACTCCTAAAGTATTGAAAAAAAAACAACGAAAATTTTAAATTTACTCTACCAATTGTTAGCAAGCATCAAATTTTTTCTACTGCCAGTTTTAAATCAGGTCCCAAAGGGTTAATTTTAAAATTTAATCTTTACACCCCGCCAATAAAAGTAATACAAATCATTCTAGTTCATAATTGATGTCGTTAAGGCAAATCTTTGGTTTTATAGCGGAATGTGGGAAAATACAGGTTTAGATAAAAAGAAAAATAAAGAATGCAAAATCTCTTTTTAAACGTATTAAATAAATTTACTTTTTAAAATTTAAAAAGCACGAAAAGCATTAAAATAAATGATCACTTATTTAAACCGAACACATCAAACTGTTGATTTATTGGACAAATTTTTGACAAGCAATTGAATTCATCAGTAATACGGCATTACTGATGAATTCGGGGAAGACGGCCGGCATAGTCCAGTGGTAACGCATTGGACTGCCATTCCGAAGGTCGCGGGTTCGAACCCGGCGTGCGCAAATAAATTTTATTTGATTAATTTGTGTTATTTCACAATTAATTAATTAAAATAATATATAGTATATTTGCGGCACGTTCCAGAGTGGAAGATACTACCAGTATCGCCCTGGTGTAAGACCACCATTCAGAATTGAAACGTTGCTCCAAATGGCTTTAGCCGTGTTTAGTGACTAGATCTGAATAGCCAGATGCTTCCCCACCTTCCTCTTTCCCTTCCCCACTTACCTTCAGCCTCACAACATCCCCCAATTGGGGATGCCATAGTCTCACTGGCTCCAGACGGGAGCAGTTGGGACTCTTGTGAGGTATTCACTGTAAAAAAAAAAAAAAAGTAAAATTGTGGCACAATATTAAATTTTAAATAATGAAACTATGCTTAGACAGTTACGGTATTCGGTAAATTACCGAACACAATTACTAACAGCCAAAATTCGCAGAATGAAAAATTCACGTAATTGGAAGTGTGTTGTTTGTACTGCATTAATTTATTTATTACACATAAAATATGAAATAACAGTTCTGTTAGGTTAGGTTATATTCTTAAATTTTTTGAAACAGCACGTCCTTACAGTTTAATCAATGACAGAAATCTTCTTATAATATTTTCACTTGATTTTTTTTTTTTTTTTTCCAATTCCTTTTTTCAAGAAGTTTTTGCTAAAATTATTTATTATTTACGCCTATACTGTACCTTATAAAGTTTGAGAAAATGTGGTGAGAAAACATTTAAAGCGTTGTATAAATAGTGGAACCGTATCTAGAAAAATTGAGTATTTCAGTAGCAAGTACAGTTTCCGCAACCATATCAAATTTTCAAAATTCTTAAGATTCCTAAGTTCCTATTAGATATTCTCCTGAAAGAAAGCATTGAAGTTACAAAATAAGTATGGCTTATATATTGCTTCTGTGCTATTTACTGATGTGTATATCCTCCCCAGAGTTGGCCCATGCTCACGCTCGTGATATTTATCAAAAACTTCTTTATCACGATGTCGACTTCTCCTTAGTGATACACGAGTACATTAAAAACATAGCTAAAGCTCCACGACTCGTTGTGGTACGAATAACGATGTCTGATTTCTCCTTTCTTTCGCATGAACCTAGTGGACCTTTTTCAGTATTTTCAAGCGACCTCGCCGTCCTACGTCACAAGATGGTTTACAAATTCGACTTAAATACGTTCCAGGAATATTATTACGACGTTTCAAGTAGCCTTTTTTCTAAGGAGATATACCGTGATTGTGATTTTTTATTTCTCATAGATTATTTGAGCAATGTGACCTTTGAGATACCAACAGTTCTGAGACGAGATGACCGAGTCCAGATAGTGGCGACCCCACTACAAGATTCTGCGATTATTTACACCGCGAACGAACCACACAAAATGATTTTCACTGCTTTTAAAGAGCGGTTGGTCTTCATTGGGGAACATCTAAATAACGAGTGCGGAATCGTGAAAGCACTACCCACACGCGCGTGGATGATTGCCGAAAGGAAACTTGTCAATCTCCCAAATGAATACTCTAGGAATTCTGCAAATAAAGACATGGCTGTGGAAAACAGTGCATCTTCCTGCGTGGTTGGCATTTATTTTTCTACATACATGTTCACGGATAGTTCAAAAATGATTAAAGAATACGTTTTCTCGCATCCTACTTACAAAATGCTTTCTTTACTTCTGTCAACAGAAAATACTAGTTTGGCTACTGTAATCAACTCTCAAGAAAAAGGTATCATTTTTTCTGACTTTGATGACTTAAGGTATATCCGTTTCTTGTTCAACGATATGTACTGGTTTAACTTTAAGTATATATTCACGGGGAGCGTCCCCCCAGAGACGCTGATCTGTCTCGGGACGGATGATATAGTGTGGGTGGTGGTGAACCCCTCGGACGCGGTGTTCAACTGGAATATGGTGATTTCAATTGCGGTGGGAGCAGCTAGCATCCTGGTGATATCCTTTTTGTTGGAGCATGCCACCGGACAGCGTTTCCCACTGCAATGCACCGCCCTGCTAGCGTGGTCCATCTTCTTGTCCGTGTCCGTTCCCAAGCAGCCGCGACGGTACTTGCACAGAATCATATTCTTCAGCTGGACCCTTTCATCATCCGTCCTAACTCTTTGTTATTATTACAAATTGTTCAAAACTCTTTCTAACCCGAAGGTTATGAGATATAACACAAACTCCGAACTAATGGACTCGAAAATAATGACTCTGACATATGACGGAAACTACTTAAAAGTCGCTTCGGATATTACAAAACCTTGAAAAAATATTTTAAAATTATTGAAAGCACTCAAAAGTTAAACAAAAACTTTATAAATTTAGTCAAACATTACGCAGAGTCTGGAACGGAATTTGCATTGCTTTTAGACCACAAACATTTTGATCGACTGCTTCCCTTAATATCTGTGAGAAATTACTACTTTCTGCCTGACAAGATGACCAGTTATCCGAATTGTCTTCTCTCTACATATGCGGATCGGCTAACGTCTTATATACGCAAAAAAGCTAGCCAGCTGGTAGCCTCTGGGATAGTGGCTAAGCTGATGAAGCGGACATTACCGAGTGAAGTTAGCTCGAACGTCAATAAAATCAATTTAAAATACCTTCTGAACATCTTTACACTGATGGTGGTTATGTATATCACTGCATTTATTATATTTGTTGGAGAAATTGTGGTATTTAAAATAAAAACCAGAAAGCAAGGAGCTAATGCGGATGACGGAAAAAGGTTTAAAAATAATTATTTAACAAAGGTTGGCGGTGTTCCTTACTCAACTTTGAAAGCTGGCATCAGAAAGAAGCGCAAGAAAGCCGTTGTGCAAGTTGCCAAAGCTCCCGAGTAATTGGCCTCAACGAGCTTTGGGCATTACAAAAAAATGAAGAAAGTGCTATTGTCAACTAAGTTCTTAATTTTTAATTTTAATTTAATTTTTAGAGCAGTGTAAAGTTTTATCGTATTTTAATATTCGCGGTACAGGGGTTAAAATTCTAAATATCTGTAGTAGGCTTTTTTTGATGGCGTTTTGATCTTATTTGTAATAGAATTTAAATAAGAGAGTGAAGTTTTTGGTTAAAAATTCGATCACTATACGTTCCGAATTGATCAGATAAACCTTCACGATAAGCGATTTCACGTGTTAATTTTCTTTTTATGGACTCGATTCTATAATTATGAATCTCATATTTGGTAGACCAAATATTTGATGCGTATTCGAGAATTCCTCGCAGAATTAATTTATATAATGTTTATTCTGCACTTATAAGATGTTATACCTAATATTTATGATGCACTTTTTGAAATTGTATCTCCATGATTATTGAAGCTAAGTGACGAGTGAAATGTCACACCCAAGTCTTTGATTGAAATTGTGTTAAATAAAGCAATATTATTAATGTGTCTTTGAAAATTTATTAATCTTATTGGTGCAGGAAATTACAGCACACATATATAGATAATTTAGTTTGCACCATTCATGAAGTGATGATAAGTATTTTTGCAAATTGGTGCAATCTTTAAATGATGTAATTTATTTGTACAACTTAAAATCATAACAGACAGCAATTAATTTTAGCTTTTATTCTTAATACTGTCTCGTTGATAAAGATTTCAAACAGCAAGGGTCCAAGATGCGACCCCTGCGCAATTCCCGACTTTACAGTAATTAAAAACATAAATAATTTTCTATATAATTAAATATTGTTTTCTGTTCATTTTTAAAAAGTGTGTTTGAATTGTAAATGTTATTATTGGTTTATTGAATTAAAAGGATACATATATAATGTCTGTTTTTATTAAATCTCTTGACTCTCATTAAGCCTCTCGACAAGCAAGCTGGAGGTAGCCTCAGTGGCTGAATACGGTTGGGAGCAGTTATGTTATATGTTATGAGGCTGAAGGTTGTGTGTAGAGGGAAGGAGATGGGGAAGTACCTGGCTATTCAGATCTGGTCGCTAAACTCCGTTTGACGAGCAATTTTTATGCCTATTACCTATGTATATTCGGTGTGATATAAGGCACACTGTGAATACACACATTTTTGCCTGTTGAAACGATTTTCATAAAAAGCAATAATAGCAATAACGCAATTGATTAGATTACTCTAATAAATCTTCTTTATATCAGAGTTCCACGCAAAAATAAACGAAAGCAAGAAAACATTTCAATTAAATATTCCATCCGCGCAATGAAAATACTAATGCACTTCAAAGCAAAAATTACAATTAACCGATGAATTTTCGATTGCAGCGTTTGCCCAGTTTATAAATATATTTCGTGAATTCCGCGTCAATTTTTCGTGGAATAGTTGGCATTTCTAATCTGAAGCAGCAATCGGGACTAAAATAGTTTCCATAATGTGTAAAGCTTTCAGCATTAATGTCAAACGGCGCTCAGATGAAATGGGATGTGAAGAGGTGTGGATTCAGAGTATTGGGAAAAGGCCATTATTAATGTTTTTTTGCTGGTTTTTACACTTACTCCTCGTTCTTCGGGTTTATTCCAGTATTTAGGCATTTGGTTATTCATAATTAAATGTATAAAATTAATTCATTTTGTAGCGGTCTGTTTTTTATTGGAAATCAAATTTAGCTCTCATCTCGTTTGATTAATATTTGCATGTTTGCAATTCTTATCAAATAACTCCCTTTGAATAATTTACAGTTTATTTAGGTTTCCTTCATTGGGTATCTTAGAGCAGAAATCTATGTAAAATTTTAAAAATAGTTGTAGTAGTGTTTCCGTTTAGTTTTTCTTAGTCTTAAAAGGAAATTTACTTTTTTAATACCTTTTTTTAACACAAATTCATAATTTCCTGAAATTTCCAACAGCCTTCACAAAATTTTTCACTGGATTAGCCAAAATTTTGATAAAATAAATATTGTTGAAAAAAAGGTCTAATTATGCTTTTTACAATTTTCATCAGATCGTGTTTATTTTTCAAAACTGTGTGATATTTTTCTATATTAATTTTCTATCGGCTTTCGTCAGAACCATACTGACATCACCTGCTTTCAACGTATGAAAGTTGTAAGTTTTCGAAGAAAACAAAGTTTGTGGTTTAAAGTATTATATTTAAATTTCAATTCAATACATGTAATACCATAGATAAGAAGAAATCTGGAAATGCCTTCCGTACAAATTTAAATGTAAATAAATGTTCCATTTAGCCAATCAGTTCTCTCTAACTTACACTCGCCTGACATCGTAGATATCCATTCATTGGAATTAGGTTAAACACAGTTTTTTGTTGAAAGTTTATTGCCCGATCGCACAAATATTTGGATCATGAAACAAGTTCACTACGTAATTTATCAATAAATGAATACACAAGCAACTCGCATTGTAATATCACCATTCCGTAATCTAAATCAATGGAAATATAATATGCTTACGAATTGCTTGTTACTTTAGAGTTTTACAATGAACTGCGTTGCAATCTGTTGCCTTGCTTTAGAGTTCCATAATGAAGTGCGCTGCAAAACGGTTGCCTTACTTTAGTGTTCCTTAATGAACTTCGCTGCAAATCCGGTTGCCTTACTTTAAAGTACCACAATGAACTGCGCTGCAATCCTTTGCCTTACTTTAAAGTTCCACATTGGACTGCGCTGCAATCAGTTGCCTTACTTTAGAGAAATTGACTTTTTTGGGCAGCATCTAGTTTTCAGCGTTCAACGTACGACTTATGTCGTAGATTATTCAAGACATTCTCGAAAACTCCTGGTGCCAAAAATATGGTCATATGGTTTGCCTCCAGCTCGTCGAAATGATGCTAGGATTTCATGTTAGGACAAATCTATAAAATTGAATGTCTATGTTTAATATGAGGGATTAATAAATCATTTTCCCAAAATCTTATGTTTTTGGCTAGCCAGGATTCGATTACTTGTCCAGAACCAACTGCTTGGAACACAATGCTCTGCCCTTGCCAAAGATAATTATCGACGACACTATAAGGTTGTAACCACCACCAGGAGTGGATCTCATTTTCGTGATTAATAACTTTAGTAAAACACGACGTTATTGAAATCATTTCCTCTCTCTTAAAGAGGAACGGATGCGCGTCTTTTTTCATTCAAAATTTAAATTTGAATCTCATGCCAAAATACTTTACAAAAATTAGTAATTATAATTTTTTATCAAAAGGTTTAGCAAATATCTAGTACAAATACGTGCTACTTTAAATGATCGTTTTTTTTTACATAAGCTCCATACAGTTAGGAGGCCACGAGGAAAAAAAATCTCTCAGCGCCTATTTCCTATATTTTAAAAGGCCATCTTTGGGAGTCGTGTGTGAAAGGGCGTTTTTTTAAATGTAAGGAGAGGGAGATTTGCGAAAGTAAAAGGTATGAGGTGTGGGTAGGAATTCGGGGGTCAGTATCCTGGAGTGCCGGACGTTTGAACGCTTCCTTTTGGGTCAAAAGAGTCCTGCTGGAGAGGTAAAAATATCTCCCTCAACCAGTCTCTCCGAATCCGTCCCTCCCACTGCAGTGCAAGGGACGTCAGAGATCTCCCTTAATCAGTATCTCCCGATCCAGCCCGCCACGCAGCTGATTGGCAGACGGATCTATCGCCAAAACCTAGACAATCCTTAACCACACTAACCCGGGTAGCCCGACCTATGGCAGAGGTGTTGGTTTTTTAATGAATGGTTCCCGGGGCGGCGGTATCCACACCCACCTCCCAAATTATCCAATTTTAAGGCTTTAATGGCTCTTGGCTTATTTAGATAATAATATTGAAACACAAGTTTTAAAATATAGCCATTAAATAATTCGCAATTTTTTCCATATTTGAGATTATTTATCAATTATTATTAACAAACATGTTGATGGACAAAAATTTAAATTAAAAACAACAAAAATTTGTTTGTATGTAAATTTAAAATAAGTTTTGTATGATAAAGGCCGCACAGCCGTTCCTCTTGACGCCACTTCTCCTGTAGTACGATGATGGTGAGATGTGAGTCACGCTCGTAAACTTCAGTCACACTCGTGTGTTTATTACGTTGCAGAGAGAGCAATGGTCCGTATACCACGGCGTAACACATCAGTCCCAATCTGAGCTTCGTAGCTTTAACTCACCTCACCAGAAACTCTAAAGCTCTGCTCATTATCAATTACATCCAAACAATTTACAAACAAATCTAATTCGCGAGTACTTCGATAGCAGCAAAAGTAAATTTGGTAAATATACAGAAAATACGCACATTTCATTTTTAGAATACTTGCTAGTATTTAGATAATAATGAGAAGTAAGTATTTCAGTTTTCGTAAATAGAAATTAGTGCATTTTATTGGATATATCGTTAAAATTTAACCTGAATAGGTGGCCATTGTTATATTGATATAAATTTTTTAAGGTTTATTTATTTTTCTTTCCTTATTTAAACAGAAAATGAACCCTTGACCCTAAAATAGGTTATAAGTTTGGGCTTAATTAAAACATAAATATATTTAAAAAAAACAGCTTACAAAGGACAATTAAAAAATTATGTCAAAACATGCGTGAAGAATAGATCTCAAAATATAAGTTTCTTTTTAGATAATAAAATGCATTAATTACCTTTTTTCTTAAACTGAAATATTTACTTCTCATTGTTATCTAACTTTTATACATGGTTTTTTCTATTCAAAGTGCGTAATAACCGTGTCCCTGTTTTCTGTAAATTTACCATATTTTTAATTAAATTGTTAGTTTATTTTTTGTAGATACGTAAAAGTGGCGATTTTTAAAAGTGAATTTAAAGCTTGCCTTTGACGGTTTTTTTCCATCGTCCCAAGATGGCAGTAACTTCTGTGATTATATTTTTTCTTGTGGTGTACCTCGCAAAAGCTGCCATTTTCGATGTGAATTATTTCGAAACCTCTCAGCTGGAGAATATGAACTGTGACATCGCAAGGATGGCTGTGTACAGGATGAATTTAAGGACGTTTTGGAGCGAGGAAAAGTTCCCGAAGAGTTACCCCAAGTTCAGACCCCCGGCACAGTGGTCCGTTGTGTTTGGTAAGCTTCAACTTATTTTACTTTTGTTTGATGAAACGTGTTTCTTTTGTACTGCTACAAATACCAAAGAGGCCGGTATATAAATTACCATTTCAAATCTCAAAAAATTGTTTTGTTTATCTCCTTCTTCTTAAAATTTTTAAAATAAAAAAAGATGAGAACAAAACTGCATGACGAAAATAAAACGAAATGCGTATTAATTTATTTTTAAATACACAGAATAAATCGTTTTTAAATACATGACATACATACATATAGTGACATGCATTCTTGGGAGTGGAAATTAACGTATAAACATATACGCATTTCTCTGAAAGTGGATGAGATTACTGCAGTTAATATACGAAATAAATATCGGTCCTACCCAGTTTAGCTTGTAAGCTAAATCGGCTCTTACATCAATCCCCCCGCATTCCATTATGGTCAGACTTATAATACAGTTTTAGAAATAGAGGATACCAAGCTTTCTCTTTTCTACCACATTTTCATTCAAAAATTTAAAATTTAAGGCTGACAGGAAATTTATTTATTAATGTTTTATTTTTACAATTTACTAATTAAAAAAAATTATGTAGGTGTAAAATTTTTTTAAATATTTCTAGATTTTTATAGTCGAAAGGAAAATTTCCGATAGTATCTCGCTAATTTGTGAAAAATTAATTGAAATTTTTGTTTTTGAAAGACAAATATTTTATAAATAATTTCCGCTTCACAAAACCTGCATTTATAACATTCCGCGATTATTCACAGGTCAGCCCTAATCAAACATAATAATTTCAGTTGTTTATGTGCGAAATGTGAAATATTCACAAAGTGAAATTATTCACGTTCAATGAACTCAAATTTTTTAAAATTTTGGATTAAGATTTTCAGAATTGGAATCAAGATGTATGGATAATTCAGACAAGCGATAAAGTAAAACCTACATTTAAAATATAATAAATTAACAGAAAATAATTTTAATTATAAAATATTATAATAATATCTCATGAATTATAAAACGAAAAAAATAAATAATAAAAGTGTGCTAAAACCGTGATGCATCGCCTGCAAATGCAACATTTGGAATCGGGCCGCTAACAATAACACTCCTTATGCAGATGGCGATAAGGTTTAAATTCCCGCTAAACACCAGTCGCCTGTTTTGATTTATGCATATAAAAAACATCACGAAAAAGTGAATATTATTTTTAAACTCATAATTGTTTACTAAATGAATTATTAATCGATTTCATTTTAACATCCGTAATTTAATAACAATATTCTCAGTACTTGAATCCATTACATATATGATATTTATTTATTTATTTATTTATTGTTTATTTGCAAAAACAGTATGAACCAGAACATTGCAATATCGATAATTAACATTTACAAAAAAGTGAATAACAAATAGGTACATTTACAAGTGGGACAAAGAAAAAAGTTTCAAATTTAGATTTACAATTTTAAGTATTGAATAATAATATTTCACGTTTAAATACGTTGTAGGACATGTGGAAAATATCCACATTTCCTGCGAGGCAGTTAATTAACCTAGTGATTCTTCCCAAGGGCATCACCATTGGTAAGTTAGTTCTGCACCTAGGAAGAATCAAAAGCCTGTGTTGGCGGCCTCGCGCGAAATTATCCGGGACATAAAATCCTATTTTAGCCAGAATGTCTGGTATTGATACTAAACCGTTTAGTAGCTTATACGCCATCAGGAGTAATGCAACATCCCTTCTGGAACTAAGGCTGCATATACCCAGCATTCCCGAGATAAATGCTGTTGGAAACAGCCATGGGTAATAACCAAACTCTCTCATGTAGAGGTATCGTAAAAACTTTTTTTGTATCTTCTCGACCATTAGTACATAGACAGTGTCCTCTGGCCCCCATACCTGAGATCCATTCTCGAGAATGCTACGCACTAAGCTAAAGTAAAGCAGCCTTAATACTGCAAGGTTGGTCAAGTCTTTCGAATTGTGTATGACAAAACCCAACATCTAGATCAGTATCAAATGATTCATCTCAAATATCCGCGAAATGGGCATCGAACTCTTGACCTTTGAACTTCGAGGCTTGGCACTGACTCATAGTAATTGAATCATTCCCACTTGATTATTATGTTACGTAGTTATTCAATCACCGCGACTTTCACAAATTTTACTACCAGTTGTAGTTCTGTCAATAGTAGACCACGTGTCCAATAAAAGTGTTTGATATTTGTAAACATATTTTGATTAGTTAAAAACCTATATTTTATGAAACCGAACATTTTTTTAAATTTAAAATAAAAAATAATACATTTTTTCCAAATAAATGTGACCATCTCAATGAGAATTTATTTTTCAAACTTTCTTAGACCTGTAGTGTAGATAACAAAATATTGAAAAAATGCGAATAAGAATGTGGAAATATCACTACAATTTCGTATTTGATAAAACTCTTTAATGAACTATCAAAACGGCCACCATCTTGATAACGGCCCTCAGTTTCAGAATTTTTTTTTTATATTTACTCCACACAGGAGGCCCTGAAGAAAATAATTTCCCTCGGGGCCTATGTCATCTTTGGGGATGCTGTGTGGAGGGTCTTTTTTTGGAGAGGAAGGAGTGAACATGGGTCTTGAAGAGTCCCATGTTGTAGGAGGGAGGAAACACAGAGGCCGGCAGTTCGTTCCACAGCCGAGCTGTTGAACTTAAGAACGAATCGTAGAAGCGACCCGTTCTCATGTGACAAGTGTCAACTGTGTACAAATGTTGGGCGCGCGTTTGGCGTGTATCCCGACTACGCACCGGTGCCGAAGGGATCAATGACGCTAGTTCCTCAGAGCATCTTCCATTGTAATACCGATAGAACAAGGACAGCATACCTACCTGACGCCTGTGCTCTAAAGATTGCAGTCCGTTTGTTAAGATTGGGGAATCTATCAAACGGACCGCCCGTTTCTGCACAGAGTCAAGGGTTTTTTTCAGGTATTTTGGGGCTCCAGACCAGAGATGGCTGCCAAATTCGACAGTAGGGCGCACTTGCGATTTGTACAGGGTGAGCAGTTGTGTACTATTAAAGTATCTGCGGGCCCTGTACAGTACGCCCAGCTTCTGAGAGGCCAACTTTACTCTGGCTAAAAAAAAATAAAAGAAAATAAAACAATACAATAATATATTTTTTTTATTTCACGCTAGACACATTTTTGTAGATATTATTTCGCCGGTGGTTATGGCGGGAGAAGATAACAGATTGATATTATTCTTGATAAATGTTTATAATTATTATTTAAGAAAATTGGATAAGGAATGTGAGAGATGTATGAAGAGAGATTAGGTGGTTAGAGTATCGAATGTATGGGTGTTATAATTGCAATGTATTGCAGATGTAAGGCTCTATAGAGGTATTTGTGGGTTTCAAAGTATGGAGTTGAGTTTTTATTATTATTTTTTATTTCTTGCTAGAGCAACCTCGATAAGTTACAAAACTCACTGTAGGACAAGAGGAACTTACGATACATAGATGGGAGATAATTGGTACAATTCTATGTACATTGATATTTTGTTCGACATTATAAGTTTCACACACAAAACAGTACACAAATAGAAAAGGAGGGGTTAAGTAAAACAAACAAGAAGAAACAATAAAAAAGAAACAGACAGGGATATATACATAAGCACAGATCCAAGGTAGGAATTTAAAAAAGGTACTTACCCACTAATCCAATGGTAAAAATAGATTACAAATACCGGGGATAGAACGAAGAGAGAAAGAAACAAAACAATATGCAACGCGACAAGAATTACGTATTTTCGTTTTTATATGTTAAAAAAATAATATTTTAAAGCTTTAATTTGAATTTTTGGATTATTCCGGCTGTTATTAGACATATCTGGAAAAATGTTTTAGAGTGAATAGGCAATATAGTTAAGAAATTTTATTCCATATTTCGTAGTGTATGTTAGTTTCGGTGTTTGACCACGGAGAAGATTGAAGATTTAGAATCTAGGTATATAAATTGTCATAGTGCTAATGTTTTGTAGTGTCCTTTGATTATAGTTTTTGTGTTGTGACTTGTTATAAGAGTGTTTTTGTTTGTGTTATAAACAAGAAATTTGAGATGAAGAGTCGAATAGAGGAATATCTTTTCGGTCGCTTGTTAATAACACGTATTACTATTTGTTGTGCATATTGTAGAAGATGAATAATATTTTAAACAAAACCACCTCATATTATGATGCCGTATGCTAATTGGAATTGGCACAGTGCATAGTATACTGTTTTTAGTAATGTAGGATATTTAACCCCTCCCCTCTAGAGTTGAACTTATTCGTGATAGTGCCATAGCTACGCGACTGAACATACATAGTGTTATACATAATTTAAACGAACGACTAGCTAGTTGCTACGTTGGCATCGCGTTTGAGCACCCGGAGTTCAAAAATTCCCCGGGTGCCGAAGTCTTCCTTCACGACAAAAGCAACTTTTTCCCATTTCTGTAATTCTGAGTAATTTACTTGCTGGTGGTAAGAAATTTTCAAATAATCCAGTACGTTTGTCTCTCCTTTAATATATATTTTTTAATTGAAATAAATTTTAATATTAACATATACTGGATGTCCGGGGGTAAAGTGCACTAACTTCGTGAGATGATTATACATGATGGTAGGAGTAAAAAAAACAACTTTTTACAAATTTCCAACATAATTTTCCACACAAATATATAGACATAACCACAAAAATCCTTAGTGTGAGGTACAAACTTACCCGATAAATTCGATGTGAACTCGCAGAGAGCGGGTGCGGCAACGTTGCATTTTTGAGATTGGTCTGTTTCCATGGAAACCACACATAAACAATAACATAAGACCGATATTTTACCGTTTACAATGATTTTTTTCCCTTCTTTGTGTGTAATGCCAGACATTGTTACAGTAATTAATTTTAATTCTGAGAGGTAAGTCTACAACTAAAAAACACAATATGATTTGAGATTTTTCACGGCCAAAGTATTTTTGTTATTTGTTTTTGGGGTGTTATGCCGTGTTGCGCTAACTCCTTCTTTAGCCAACGTTTCGGACAGCATTGCAGTGTCCATCTGTCTGATGCTGTCCGAAACGTTGGCTAAAGAAGGAGTTAGCGCAACACGGCATAACACCCCAAAAACAAATAACAAAAAAAAACACAATGTTAAAAGTAAGTCTTTGGAGAAAACACTCACTGAATAAATATGTCTGTTTAAGTAAGTCTTTGTAAATACATATTACATTAGCAAGTGAATCAAGTTCTTAAAGAATAAAATAGAAGTCATTGACACAAGACACGGCAAGTAAATATACTGATTGATTCGGCAGGGGGTAGTGGTGGGGTACGGGACGGTAGGTTTGATAACAACGCAAAATAATAATGCTGGCCGCACACGTCGGATCAATTTTACACTTTTACCTGAAATTTATCCATAAAAGTTGGAATTTCTAAAAAGCGTTTACTCTTTTTATCATGTAGAATAAATAGCCTCCCGAAGTTGGAGCACTCTACTCCCGGATACCCCGTATATATAATTATATTATTACTACAGTTCAATAACTCATCCCCCTAAATTGGTTTGTACTACCATGATGCATGGAATTTGGGTTGCATGGGTAGTTTGAGAATGGGTACCTACCCGAGCCAGTAACATGCAGGTAGTTCTGTTAGTTCCCACTAATCCCGTAACTGATCCCGCGGCGTGTATGGGCGAACTCACAGGACCGGAGCCGACCAATCAAATTACTGGGACGTGTCACGTGGTCCGGGTAACCCATTAATTGGTTATGGCTAATTTGCATTAAACCAAATTTGTTATCCGGCGTTGCCCGGTGCTGCACGGGCGCGTTAGGCTATCTGGCCACCCTGTCTGCCGCAAGTTGTGGATGGTTTCGGGTGATTTCAGGACCGGTTGGCACCTTAAATAATTGTGTGAGTTACCAATTTCGGTTGCTAGTGCAAGTACGAAAAAAAATTGCCTATTTATTGAGAATCTCAAATTAATCGTTATTCTATATCCGTTATAATGGGATTGGAGGTTTTAATGAATAAATTAAGGCGATGCACTGAGTCGTGTAGTATTTTAAATTGAGCCGCTATCAATAACAACCTTTACGTAGATAGCGATAAGGTTTAAATTCCCGCTTAACACTATCCGCCTGTTTTGATTTATGCAAGATAAAAACATGACCAAAGAGTGCCTTTTATTTTATTTTGAGGATGTTCAGACATAAATAGTAATTTTTTTCGATCATTTTATAAATAACTTTGCCACATTATACAATAAAATCATAACCGAAAATGGGTTTGTTAGTAGGAGATTTTGAACTTTAAAGCAGTTTTCATAGGCCTTTACATTATTTTTTTCTGGGCTTATAAAAAGATTTATCTAAAAAATACTCGACTATTTTAAAGTCCGAGATGTATTCTAATCGCAGTATTTAATTAAAGTATCTGAAACATTTCTAGGCGACCAAATTTTAAAACCAAAAACACATAATTTTGCATTACTACGTATGGCATCGCCTTAATAGGTTTCAACAACTTTTAGTAAATGACGAATATCACGAAGTCGGAACACGTCCCACAATCCTAATATTTTCGCATATCGTTATTGTATGTTAATTAGGAAAATGCACGTGCATAAACATGTATTCCGATATTTTAGAAATTTGATAAATTTTTATCGGGAATCGGCAGCCAATCCCATTTTTAACTGGATTGCCAATAATATAAAGAGATTCGCAATACTAATTTTTCTTCGGGTGGGTGCGTGATTTTAAATGTATAGCTTAGTTCCCAGTGAAATTCAAAAGATGTATCTACAATATATATTAAGCATATTTAAAGAGAGATGCAAAAATGATGTATGAAAAAGTTATTAAAAATTAGCAAATTAAAATGTAAACAATATGTGTTTGCTCATAAGTTTAATAAATCTAATTAAATTAAAGGCAATATTTATATGTTTGTAAAAAATGCACAGATTTCACTGAAAAAATCCTCACTGAAGATTTCCCGAAGAAGACTTAATACATTATCTCATATAGTAACATATAGTAACAATCCGGTATACTTCACGATACTATATGAAGTGAAGGTTGGCGATTGTACATAATAGCTTTGTATTAGTAATTGACGAACCGGTGGATGCAATCTGTTAAACATACATTAATAGTAGTTTGACTAGTCATAACATAGATCATTGTAGTTGTATTATATATTTGTACAGCGCCCTTGAGGTGATTTTGCACAAAACCGGCGCAATATACAAATAATCCAAATAGTATTATTTATAATAAAACTCGAAAACGTTCAAGAAAGGCATGAATCAAATAATAACAAATTATTATAAGCAATAATTGGTCGCCTACATTATCAATACAGATTGAAAATATCTCCAGAGTAAAAATAAATCCCGCCGACGGGAATTGAACCCGCGCCTTCTGATGTCCAGCCAGACGCTCTGGACCACTGAGCCACGTCGGTTTATTTATTATTTCAAACACGCCAAATAATTTAATATGTACTATTACTTCAGTCAACAATTACCGCTTATATATTTATTATTTATAATTTTATTTTCTTATAAAAAATTATTATGAATCATATAATTATTTGTGTTAAAATGAGGCATACGACGAACAAATAAAGGGGTGTAAGAAGAATGCATGACGTGGAAGTGGGTGGTAGAAAAAGTTAGAGACCTCTGAGGACAACATGGCACGATCAACTGAAAAAAATTGCACATATCCAATTTTTCTTCACTTAGTACAAAAAATTTGCCTACCCACATTAAACCCGCGTTCTATACTGATAACAACTTGGGAAAATTACTCAAAAATACTAAAGATAAAGATCACAAATTCAGCCACTCAGACATTTACCAACTATGTTGCAATGATTGTCCATCGTTCTACATAGGTAAGACAACTAGAAATATAAATATTAGAATCGCGGAACATTTAAGATGTTTAAATAACAATAATTTTTCAGAGTTTGCCAATCATCTTATTTCCACCGATCATACTTTTAGTAAAGATACAGGGGTTAAAATTCTTCACCGTAGTAATAAAGGCAAAAAATTAGATCATTTGGAAGCGCTTGAAATCAGAAAATCCCTCAATAATAATTCCAGTATAATAAATAACCAAATTAATCTGTCTTATAGTCCTATTCTAGACATATTTCCAGTTGACCGCTCTGTTCTTCCTGGAATTCACGTAATTACCCCATCCACTTTGTCCACCCCTCCCTCAAACACTTAACATTTTTGTATTTATATGTCAATATTTTGTGTAGTAGATCAGTTTTTAATATTCTCCTGACGAAGGAAGGGTTCTTCCGAAACCGGTAGAGTGAAAATAAAACTATAGTGGTCAAAAACAAATTAATGTGTTTTTTATTGTAAATTATGATGAGCCACAAAGTGAATGCTTTTTAAAATTACGAAAAAAATATGTACTAGGAAAATAACTTGTTCAATTCTTAACAATAATATTATTTCCACCATAAAACTACACCCAGTTTTCAAGTGCACTAGAATTCTCGACTTTAAAACTTTACTCCGAACCGTTGATAACCCCGAGCGACGACAGATACATGTCAGCTAATAAATAAATAAAAATATGAATGAAGTCTAAATACGTCTCTGGCTTTGGCTGATGTGTGCACGCCATTACTGCGAACAAATGGCCCGAGGCTGGCCACCTCAGGGTAGTTGCAGTAAGTCAAATGAGCGGAGTTATATTCCATATTTCATCGAATCGTCCAGATCCACTGATAAAGAAGCAGATAGGTTTACCTCCAATGAGTTACTTTTCAAATAAACCCTTCTGTCTGTCGTTTCTTCACCTTCCTCTTTCCCATCACATTTCCCTCCACATAACATACCGCAATTAGGAATGCCAAAGTCTCGCTGTCCCCAGACGATTGGGAGCAGTTGGGACTTGGTGCGATTCCACATAAACAAAGATTTGGTTTATGTTTTAACGTTGAACAGCACAATGCACAGTACATACTATAAATACTCTATAATATACTATGTTCATGAAAGCGAACTTCAGTAAAGCATCTTGATATTGAGAGAAAAAGGTTGATAAGGACATTGACGGGAATATAAGTGTAGAAAGTGATTTTGATAATGGACAATTTCGAAATTTTTTATTTGTTTTTACTTGTAGATACTTATCATGTAGAATCACCTCCCAAAGTTAGTGTACTTTACCCGCGGACACCTAATATAAAAAACAATTATAAAAAATAGACAACCATTGATTGGGTGAGCTGTTTGGCGGTTTTCAGTTGTATGTAATTATTTAAAATTCTGCAAGAGCGTCTGTGGCAAACTTTTAAATACAAAGAAAAAGCTTGATGTTCTCTCCTTGTCAATCTGTTTATATTTTAATATATGTCTGCAAATAAAATAAGGAAATATAACTTGTCATTAGGTGACAGATATTACTTAATAGTAAGAAAACAGTTTGCAATAGAGTTTATTTGGGGACGTGGCACTTGGCGACAGATATTATAGTGGTTTTAAGTAAGAAAACACGGTAAACAATTCATAACATAGTTTTATGAGGACGTATCATTTGGTGATAGATATTATAGTAGTTTTAAGTACGAAAATGCGGTAAACAATTCACAACATAGTTTTATGATGACGTGTTATTTGGTGACAGATATTTTAATTGTTTTAAGTACAAAAACGCGGTAAACAGGTCAAAACAGTTCACAATTATTAAGTTTAAAAACATATAAATGGAGTTCTACAAATTTTACTCAAATTTGTACTAAATTTTAAGTGTCCATTTCAAAATTTGAAATGATAGTATGAAGAATTCAAAAAAGCGATTAAGCAAGCCCCTAAAAAAAAAAGTTTTGAACAGAAAATTATTTCATATTTGTAATAAGCATTTACTTTGTGGCTCGTCATAATTTACAATAAAAGATATAAATTTGTTTTAGACCACTTTAATTTTAATTGTACTCTACCGGTTTCGGAAGCACCCTTTCTTCACATAAAGACACAGGGGTTAAAATTCTTCACCGTAATAATAAAAGCAAAAGATTGGATAACTTAGAAGTTCTTGAAAAAAAAATCCCTTAATAATAACGCTAGTATATTGAATAACCAAATTAATTTATCGTTTAGTCCCATTCTAGATATATTTCCAGTAAACCGCTCTGTTATTGCTGGAGTTCCCCCAATTACCCGTCCCCCTTTGTTAACCTCCCACTCCAACACCTAAATTATATTTTTTGTGTATATATCTGTCAATATTTTGTATCATAGGTTAGTTTTAACATTCTCCTGACGAAGGAAGGGTGCTTCCGAAACCTGTAGAGTACAATTAAAATTAAAGTGGTCTAAAACAAATTTATATCTTTTATTATAGAAAATTATTTTTATCATAATCAAAGACTATCCCGTGTTTTTAAATGGTCAATTTATAGAGGGTATACTTCACACATACACACCCCCTTCATAAACGAAAAGCTTTTTAAATGTTAATTTAAATTTAAGTCCACGAATTAGATTTTCAAATTGAATTTGCCGCGTGAGTACATATTATTATTGGTCCTTATTTGCATAAGACCGTATCACACTTAACCCGAAAACGAGTGCTTTTAACCAAAGAGCACAATATCCTTTAATCCTGCTATTCAAATACACGACCCATTCTGCTCCGGCTAGTAGATACTATCTACTAGTACTGTATCTAATGCAGGGAAGATTACTTACACAAATAATAATTTATGCAAAAAGTGCTTATTAACTAAGTACCCACTAATTTACATTTAAATATGTGAAACTCAGTGGCGGACGGTCATATTCAATACAGCACAATTGATAAATCATATCATCTGGTTATAGAACCCTCCTACCCAAGTCGAGTCAACAACAACTACAATTATTTATAAAACTAAATGGATTGCCACCAATACTGGTTGATACAATGTATTGATATTTATTAATTTCACGCCTATTAAGGCTTTTACATATATAAATAAAAAATATATTAACGAAATTATACACGTAAATATTGCAGGAAACGACTATTTAAAACACTTGCACAAAAATAAATATAAAGTTAAAATATTATTGAATTTGATCCACACAGTATGTAGGTACAAAATATACAAATTCCAAAATATATTTTTTTCTTTCAGTCAACAAAATACTGTTAATATGTTAATAAAATTAAATATCTTTATTAAAATATTCCCCTACTTGATGAAAAAAACTTCAATAAGGAATGCTTAAATATTGAAATTGAAATACTAAATATATCAACAACATCGGAGTATTTGTTTCCTAGCTATTGTATGTGTAATATTGGGACATTGATGTAGAATTGCTACAATAATATGGTAGGTACTGTCTTGTAACTGACCTGCTTGGAGTATGAAAAGAGATTACATATTAATAAATCAGGGATATCAAACATTGAATTAATGATTTTATACAAACAGATTAAATCGGAAATGGTTCTACGATCAGAAAATTTTATTAAATTTAATGAACAAAGTACGTTATCGTAATTTAGGCATTCTCTAGAAATGCTCATTTTAAAATTAACATATCTTAAAAAAATATTTTGAATTCTTTCAATCGCATGTGAATGAACCTCGTAGTTTGGGGACCAAACCGTGGAATTGTATTATATCTGACTCCTTACTAGTGACATATATAATGTTTTTATAGTATTGACATTTTTGAAATAATTAGATAACCCTTAAAATAAATCCCACCATTTTCAAAGCTTTATTGGTTATTATTTCAATATGCTTGATAAAGTTGAGTTTTGTGTCAAACCAACAAAATTGACCGGGTGTCGGGAAGTTGGTTAATTTCACCTCCCAAGAGTGAAATTCAATTAAATTTATTATTATTTAAAAAATATTACACATTTAAAATATATTTTTTTAAACATATGTTGTTTATAAACATTTATTTTATGATACAAATATATTCGTTACTCCTGGACACAGTGATCCCTAGATTCCTACCCACCCATCATACCTTTTTACTTCCCAGAACTCCCTCTCCTCAAAAATACCATCCACACAGCACCCCCAAAAATGACAGAGGCCCCGAGGAAAATTCTTTTCCTGTGTGAGGTTAATGTAAAAAAAATAATAATACCTTTTCAATATATTATCTGTTCACTTCGTTTGCAAAAATTAAAAAAAAAAAGTGGGTGTGTCAAGCCTACGCAAGACAGAAGTGAAACTTCCTCGACAGTAAACAATATTTATATACTGGAATACGAATGGAACGGCAAAGCGCGCGACGCGAGCGCTCTCGACGGACGAGTAAACCAGACTGAACGGCGGACGGACGGTACAGGAAAGCCCTGTCCACGTCTGTACCACAGCTAAGGCATGCGCCAAACAAAATTATACTACCGAGTAAAAAAGTACTTAAATAAAACACATAAAAACTTTTATGCGCATGCTAATGATTTGTTGCTTTTACTGAAAACAGTGAACGGTGAACGGTGAGCGGTGGTGGGGGTACCCGCATTTTCGTGTCGATCCTGACTCGGTTTTACTCCGTCCACGAAAATCCATTACGCGCCTAAAGAAGTTTCACTTCAATATATATATATAAATTACTGTAGACCAAGTTATCGCCATATTTGTTGGACCCTGTTCCATAATTTGGCTTTGCGGGAACCATCATAACAGTTTACTGGTTCATCTAAAATCAATCAAACAAATAAAATCATTACGTTTACTGTTAATTTAGTACCTGGTACATCATATAAGCTTTTTTTGGTTGAAAATAAACAAAATGACAGTCTCTGATAATTTAATCGCATTTTTTCAAGATAAAGTTATCAAGTTTGGAAATATAATCTGTCAAATATGGGGATAAAGAAATATATTTTTTTTTGTCAAATAAAGTTAAAACATAATATAAAAACTATGTATTATTTTTTTTAAATAAATTAAACTTCTCTAATTTTTTTTTAAATTTGAATTTTTTCCATACTGTTGACTAGGTACCCCTGACCCCTTAACCACTCAACCATTGGGACCTATTTTACGTAATTTTTGTCGATTTTATATTTTAAATTCAAAATTAACAATATTATCTTTAAAGTAATTTTTCCCACATTTTTAGCAGCCATCAATTTTAAATGATTACAAAGTTCTAAAAAAAAATAAAGTAGATATTATCTAGGATATACATTAGAGTGGAGTGAAATCTTTTTTTTTCACTGGAAGGTAATGTAAGAGTCAAAATTTGGTGCCTTTTAGGTTTAATTTAAGCCATGTAAAATATTATACCATTTAGTTTAGGGTAACTGCCTCCGCAACGGCATCAAATTTATGAAAATAATCGGCTTTACACTCTAATTTGAAGTAATGTTTATGTACGATATTTTTGAATAAACATACCTACCTATTTTTATCAAGAAAGTTTACTTGGTATAATACAGATTTGACAAAAAATAAAAAGAAGTTCGAATTTGTGTTTTATAATTTAAATAAGGGGAGAGAGGAAGCGCGGGAGGTGATACTGAGCTTGCTTGCACTTGTCGCGTCTCGAGTCGCGCGTCGTCAGTGCTCTATCGTTCGTGGCTCGGATCAGTCGCACGCTCGTTTATCGTTAAACATACGTTCGATAATCTTTCGTTGCAACCATGCAAAGAACTCGGAGTGTATTCAAATGTCCTCTATTTGGTGATGTTTGTGAGATGAAAGAAAACGTTCTACCTACTTATGAAGATGTAGTGAAATACTATGAGTGGACGAGACATCAACTGAAATTGCAATTAGAAACTGCAAAAGAACCAATTTTTGGCGAGATAGCAGACATAGTAACGTCGAGAATTGAAAATATATGGCAAACGGCATCTATTCCTACAGTGACGCGAACAAGGATCATTCAAATGTTGAAAGCATATCATCTAAAGTGCAAAAATCTACTCAAATCTATCAAGAGGCTCTCCTCGGACGAGTTAAATAGTTTTCAGCAAAGAAGTAAGATACTTTTTGATATTTCAGCATGCAAGTGCAAAAAATTCGCTCAATGTATCTGTCCTAAGGATAAAAAGGTTCCTAAACGAGAGCAAACTTTTTTGACCGATCAAAGAACGTCTCGGATAATGGTAATCAGCGGAATCGACGTAACTGCTACAAAGAACATGCAAAAAACTATAAAAAGGAACCATGAACGAGAGAATCGCCGAAACACATCCTTAAGCACTTCAAAGTTAGCTAATTTAAATGCTAGTATTTCTTCAGCGACATCATCAGAGACAGAAAAATCTGATTGCTCCATGATCAAAGGCGTTATTAAAAAGAAAATAAAAAATCGACGCTTAATTTTCCTACGTTATCGAAGATATGGGATAGGTATGGAGTGTCTGACAGAGCGGCAGCAGCAGTAACATTATCTGTTTTGTTCGACATTGGGTCTGATGTTGAGGTCATTGATCGGCACAAGTTACGAAGAGAGAGAACTAAAACTAGAGAAAAAATAACGGAAAATGCAACAATTACAGAGCTCTTGGCCTTATACTTTGACGGGAAAAAAGACAAAACTTTGAATATTGTTAAAAAGGGCGGTAAATGCTACAGGATTATGGTTGTGGAGGAACATATCTCACTAATTCAAGAGCCGGGATCCATTTACATGGGATACGTGGTACCTGATGTTGGGACAGCAAAAGGAATAGAAACCGCGATAACAGGGTTTCTGTTACATAAAGAAGTTTCCCAAGATAGAATTATGGCAATTGGTTGGGATGGTACGAATGTAAATACTGGAAAGTATGCTGGAATTATAAGACTGCTTGAGAAAAAGCTACAAAAACCACTTCAGTGGATAATTTGTTTGCTTCACATGAACGAACTGCCTTTGAGACATCTGTTTCTTCATATCGATGGGTGTACTTCGGGACCTAAATCTTATATTGGTCCACTGGGAAAATCACTGGAAACCTGTTAAAAGCTGCTTGTTAAAAAATTTGAACGCATCAAAGGTCAAATGCTACCAGAAAAGGCCAAATATCTGAGTTCAGACCAACAGTACTTGCATAAAATTGTCTCGGCGGTAATTTCAGGTGAATTTCCAGAAGACCTAGGCAATAAATCTCCAGGAAAACTATCACATGCCCGTTGGATCACGCGTGCTAACCGAATACTACGTTTGTATGTATCTACTGAAGAACCATCTGAAAATTGGAAAACTCTGGCTACTTTTGTGGTCAAAGTTTACGCACCGTCTTGGTTCTCAATTAAAAATAAACCATCATGCAAAGATGGCACGCGTCATCTGTTCAATATCATTAAGGCCTCCAGATACCTGCCAGAAACTCTAAAAAAAATTATAGATCCTGTTATCCAAAGGAACGGCTACTTTGCGCATCCTGAAGGGATTCTACTTGCGATGATAACAGATGATAAAAAACATGTTAGAGAGCTGGCAGCCCGCCGCATACTAAAGGCACGCAGTACTACTCAACCTCCAACACCTAGAATGTTTCAAGTGCCATTGATAGATTTCAATGCTTCTACATATATTGGTTTAATAAATTGCCAGGAAAACTTAACCGAACCACCGATTTTGAAAAACTTATCGGACCAGGAAATTCAGAATATCGTGGAATCTGGTGGCGAAAGCGAACTATTGTTTATAAGGCTTCCCTGCCATACTCAAGCTGTTGAAAGAGCTGTAAAGAATACGACAGAAGCTTCCATTTCTCAGTGCACAAGAAAGTCGCGACTAGATGCCATAAATGCCAAGCTGGAATCGCGGAACATAATGCCTAAATTTGAAACTAAAAACGATTTTAAACCTCAATAATAAATGTATAATTTTTCAAGTTTGTTTCAAATTTCAAGAGCTGTAAAGACTACGACAGAAGCTTCCATTTCTCAGTGTACAAGAAAGTCGCGGCTAGGTGATGCCAGGCTGGAATCGCGGAACAAAATACCTAAATTTTAAACTAAAAAAGGATTTTAAACCTAAATAATAAATGTATAATTATGTTTCAATTTTTTTTTTAGAGCGATGCCTAAATAAACATCTTAATATATATTGTTTATCATTTAACACCTACTTACCACTAAATTAATCATAATGTATCGCCTTATAAACTTTTAACTTTTTTACCCTAATTTTCAATTTTTGGGGTCACTGCGGAGGCAGAAGATCTTAATTAAATGAAATGAAAAATCCCACGTATTTTTATTTTAACATAAGGCACAAATCCCCCCCTCTTAGAACTCTCAATCATAATTTTTTTTTTCATACATCCATGCTCCAATATATACATATCCGATTTGTAATTTATATGAAATACCAATTTTTAATATTTCTATTTTTGAGACCGATAATTCGTGGTGGAATTCCATTATAATATATTATAATAAAACAAATAAAAAACTTTATTCCACTTAATTTTATTTTGACCGTAACCGGTTTCAGCTCGTCACAGCCATCTTCAGACTGGTACACAAAATTCTTAGTCAACGGTTTATATACACAACATATGGGGGAGGGGGGAGAGGGGTAGTTTATAGGGTTTTAATCAATTTTATTTGTTACTAAGTCGTTTAAGATTGTCGAATTTCTAAATATTTGGTAAATCCAGTAAGCTAATTACCTTGGGTTTGTAGCTCATTTCAATATTTATTAGGGAAAAAAACCTCACAGGTAATATGCATTATTAATGACCTAATTTTATTGTCAAATCATTATTTATGATGGGATTATATTTGCTTTTTGAAAATATACATGTTTACATTTGCGCTAACTGCCCAGCATATTACGTTGGTCAAACAGGGAGATCTTTCAAAACCCGTATTAAAGAACATTTTACAAATTGGGTAAATAATAAAGGCGAATTGTCAAATGTAGCATCATATTTATTAGAAAACAAACACTCGTTTGATAAAGACAGAGATGTTAAAGTCCTCCATACTTGCAATAAAGGCCACAAGCTTGATAGATTAGAATCTTTAGAAATTACTCGCTTAATTAATAAAATAGACCCTAACTTTGTAATGAATAAACAATTAGAATCATTTGCCAAGTCCCCGCTCTTGTATCCATTGTAATTTTCATAATAATTTCGACATTAAAATATGTAGTTAGGTTAGACCATCCCTACTTCAATGTAAACATGTACCCCTTCAATAAGTAACTTTGTAATTAATAAGCTATTAGTATTAGTTGCTAAGTCCCTACTTTCTTAATTCCTGTAATAATTTCTCAAATGTAAACATGTATATTTTCAAAAAGCAAATATAATCCCATCATAAATAATGATTTGACAATAAAATTAGGTCATTAATAATGCATATTACCTGTGAGGTTTTTTCCCTAATAAATATTGAAATGAGCTACAAACCCAAGGTAATTAGCTTACTGGATTTACCAAATATTTAGAAATTCGACAATCTTAAACGACTTAGTAACAAATAAAATTGATTAAAACCCTATAAACTACCCCTCTCCCCCCTCCCCCATATGTTGTGTATATAAACCGTAGACTATGAATTTTGTGTACCAGTCTGAAGATGGCTTTGACGAGCTGAAACCGGTTACGGTCAAATTAAATTAAGTGGAATAAAGTTTTTTATTTGTTTTATTATAATATACCAATTTTTATTTATTTATTCTTAGATATATTACTATAACAAAGGTATAGTATATTGTCCTCCACTCTTGGAGTTCACCTGTGTTGTGGAGGACTTTTTCAATTGTAAAGTTATATAATAGTAAACAATACAGTGGAGTTAGTTACACAGAGAAACAATACAAATTAAAATATAAAATCGATTTCAATCGAAACAAAAACAAATGTAAAATATAAAAAAAAAATATATTAAAAGGATTGTAGCCAGTTCCATACGTGTTTTTTGTATTCTGTAAAATTGGATGTTTTATACTGTGTTGGAAGTGAATTGTATAGTTTTATGGCCTGGAATCTGTAGAGTTTTTGGTTTTTGGTATGAGTAGTTGGTGTGCATCTCTTGTTTTAGTATTGCTAGAAATTTGTGAAGTTTTAAATGTGTTTAGGTTCTTGTAAATGAAAGTTAGTATTTGTTTTGAATATAATTTTTGAATCTTCAACACTGGGAATTTTTTTCAAAAACTGGGAATGGTTGAAGTGGGTGTTAGTATTGGTACTGTTAGTATTACTTTTCTAAAAGTCTACATATTTATTTTAATAACTTTTGAAGGTTAAACCACCCATCAATGTAATATATCATTGAAGAAGAAGATAATACCAATAAATATGTCTTATTCTGTTTCATGTTTCGTTTTTTTTAAGATTTGTTACTATTATCTTCTTATTCGATGAGTTATTTTTGAATTCAGTGCGATTTTTTTAATGAATTTATGTAAACCGCACGCCCTTGGTACTTTAACTAGATTTCAGTTGAACAAAACATTTAGTAAATCGGTTAATCCAGTTCCATTTGAAAATACTCATCATCTCTGAGGATTTGTCTCGCGTTTTCTGCATCGCGGTATATTTAAACATATAATCAGTTAATTACTTATTTCATAAAAGATAATTTTAAATTTTTCGAGACTAATATCACTTTTACATTAAACTATATTTATATAACTTACCCACACCCGGGAAAAATCTGAAAAAAATTACATTAAAGAGGAAAAATCCCCCAGGGCCTTTTATATCTCCGGGGATGCTGTGTGGAGTTTTTTTTTTAGATATAGGAAGGAGAGAAAGTTATGGAAAGGAAAAAAAAGTAAGAGGGGTGGATAGGGGTCTGGAGGTCAATGTGTACAGGAGTGTCAAAGAGTTAGGCTCGCCTAGTAAGCCGGATGTCGCGCGTTCAAATTCGAGCATGCGTAAGTAAATTTAATGTTGTTAATTTGTATTTCATATAATATTTAATATTTATTTCACAAAATACTCATTAAAAAAAATTCTCACGAGTAGAAATATTATTGGATAAGTTGACGTAGTTTTGGTTTAGAGCACCTGACCGGCAATCAGAAGGGTGCGGGTTCAATTCCCGTCGGCGGCATTTATTTTTACTCGGTTTCGTGCTACGAGTAAGTAAAATATTCAGTAATCCGCGTACAATTGTAATGTTATATTTCGCATTAGTCAGGAGTACACTTGAATATGCATCGCCAATTTGAAATCCACAGTATAAACTTTACATATATAGTATACAACGTATCCAAAACAAATTTATAAAATATATTACATACAAATTCAACATTAACTTTGAGTGTACACTTGAAACTTTGTAGAGAAGACAAGCAGTAGCTGACTGAATATTTATAAACAGAATTTTAAACAATGACATTGACTGTACTGAACTTCTTTCCCTTATTAACTTTAACATACCTTTGAGACGTACGCGTCATACAGTGCTATTCCACACTCTTGATTATGCAGCAAATGCAGCATCTAATTCGACAATTAACCGAGCTCTTCATACTCTAAATAATATTGTCTTAACTCTAACATAGACATTTTTTCGGATCCACCGCCCAAATTCAAACGTGGCATCATGTCAATAATTTAAACTATTCAATGCGCATACATACAGACACACACAAACAAATACTCAGACATACATTACACACGTCACACACACACACACACACCTATTAACTACAGACGTTACCTGGTAATAAAGGAATAAACATACCACTTAGAGACATTACAAGGAAGCATATCATTGGTCCCCAACATGAAATATTGTTTCATCTCTTTTTTTTATTTGGTACAATATTTTTTACATTTCAAAGTTTTCCAGTAATGTTGGCCTCACTGAGTGGCTTGCCCGTACTGAGGCCTCTGTAAATAATTTACTTTTTGTTTCTATACTATAAAATAAAATAAAATAAAAATAAAATATATTTTATATTTGTATGTTTAGTACAGTCGTCATTATTTTTCCTTATAATCATTTGTTATCATTTGTGCTACGCATTAATAACCTTGTCTTATAAACATTAGTTTTTACATTAAAAATAACAATGTTATTATTAAGTTCTGCGAGTATTTTTTTATTGTAGTGACATCTGTTTCGGCGTTCAACGTCATGTTAAGTTTTAATTATATTTAAACATCCCGTGATTATGAATTGGTCTGCGCTAGTCAAATATAATAATTTCGATTTTCATTGCTCTAAGTTAGTCCTGAGTGAGACTCGATTCGATTAACTCAAATTGGATCGGATTGGAGCTGATTGCATGAAGTATTCAGACAAACGATGAAGTAGGTACTTACCTATAACATTATATTTTCACTTTCATCAATCGGAACTGATTTGCCAATAATTTAGAGCCACTCGTGATCTTTCCCGGATCGCGCTAGTCCAATATAAAATCGGCATTACAATGGAAGATGCTCCAAGAAACTAAAGACATATGGAAACAGTGGAGATATTTTCATACTAGAACGGGTCGCTTTTACGACTGTTCTTGAGTTCAACAGCTCGGCTGTTCAAATATTTGCCGGCCTGAGTTTTCTCCCTCCTACAACTTAGGTCTCTTCAAGTCCCACGTTCGCTCCCTTTTCTCCTAAAAAACACCCCCACACAGCATCCCCAAAGATGACATAGACCTTGAGGGAAAATATTTTCATCAGGGCATCCTGTGTAGAGTTAATCTAAAAAACACAAATAAATTAAGTTAAAAATGGAATTTTCATTTTGCACATAAACAGTTTGCGGAATCATTCATTTGATATTACTTTCGGAAAACGGTAAAATATTTGATATTAATTTCGGAAACCGGTAGAATATTTTATATTAATTTCGAAAAACGGTAGAATATTTTAATGATTTATTTTATTTGTTAACCCCTTAGGCCTCATTTACCGTTATATTTATTTTTTTTATTTATTGTTCTTCAAAGTACAATCCCATTAAACCGCAATTAAGCAGTTTGTCAACAGGATGTTCATGTTCAATTACAATATAACATATTTTCATAATATTATTACTTATTACAATACAACTTATACGTCATATTTATCACCAACCACTGCCATAATCAAAAGTATTACTAATACAGAGAATCTCTGCTTAGTGGCCATGTTTTCAGCATATATCTGAATCTCTGAGGTAATTCGCATTTTTTTATATTGCTTGGTAACATGTTGAATATTTTGGGCACGTTGTATTCCAGGGTTCGCTGTCCGTATTTATTGTTATGTTTTGGTACAAGCATTCCTTCATTTGTTGTGAACCTAGTATTATTTTCATGTTCGACTTTCCTCTTATATTCAGAGTCAGATATATGCTGAATCAATATTTTGTGCCATAATAAGGCCTGTACCGGTAAGACAGTCAAGTTCCGATACAATAGTGATATGTTTCGCCTCTGTGAAAATATCTGTTTTAGAACTAGTAATTTAATCATAGAATTTTGTACTAATTGAAGTTAATTTAAGTTAGTTTTGCAAGAGTGTCCCCATGTGGTTATTCCATATCGTAAAGTAGAAACTTAAAGACACTATCTGAGAATTTTTGTGTATTTGCGCTTTGCAATAAAATCCAAATATTTTGAATATTTCTGAATGTATTCAAAAACTAAAATCCATTTTGAAAGGTGATAAAATATGCTTTCTAACTTAATTATTATAATTCATAATTCGTATGAATTATATTAATATTTTACAATTTTGAAAACGATTTAGAAAAAGTTTTAAAAATGGCTCACCATATTTTTTTTCCATTTAAACACTGAACTAAAATTATTGTTAGCAAAAATTGTATTATAAACCTTACTGTAACAAATAATTAATTAAAAAATCAAGAACTTTCATAATTATTTCAAAAATTTCGATTGTAACCTTTGGCTTAATTTAGGGGTGTATTATAATTGATTTGTGGTTAAATTCTAAATTTTAATGTAAAGCTCTAATACCGTTTAAAACCGGTTAAAACTGAAAAAAATTAACCTAATTTATTCCTCTAAAGTTCTGAGTTGCGTTTCGCATATATTATATGTACAACTTTGCGTCTAAAAGGTGTTTTTTGAAGTCCAATTAGCGTAATGATTTATATCAAAGCATTACACACTCGAACTTCGAAAATATTTTTCCAGAATTTCAACCATTTCCAGCTTAAAATAGAATCCGTGAAGGTGGCTGCGCCGCAACATTTCGTCCCGGAAGAGGACCGCATTTCCGCTTTCAGCTGCCCCGGAAGTCCGAGATCTTTCCCGGAGGCAATATAAACCCGGGGAAGGACGTACCTACCCAAAAGACATCTACCGTAAATCACTCCAAACTTATCGGCGCAATTTAAAATTCTTACCGCAGACCAAACACCTTCTTTCTTTCTGCGCTCGGCGCCCAACTTTGAACTTTCTCACAGGATAATCGCTATCGACTCTTAAATTGTCAGGTTTACATACTGTTTTGACAACTTTACCCATTTGAAACTCTGGAACTATTGGTAAAGAAAAACGTTTTACATAAACAGTTTATTTTTACAATACACATGCTGGGCAATTGCTTTTTTGGCTGCTTGACTTTAATGTAAGCTGCTAGACAAAGTTCCTAATGTAATGGATACCAGTGTTTTTACAAGTAAACTGATTTTGTTCTTTTATAAATATAGTTTAGTGGTCGACTTAAGGGAAATGGGTGTAATTTAAACTGAAAAAATCAAATTTTTTGATCCTGATGAAGCAACGCACACGGAGAAAAATGATCCTGTTAAAAAAAGTGACAGGATGCCAACTCCCTGATAAAATATAAATCATTCAGAATATATCGAGAACACAGGTTTTATTCCTAATTGATATCATGAAGAAATGCGACAATATTTGTATGTCTATATCAATATCAGTATCTGTATGAACACGTGTTCCGCCGTCCTCATAAAATATTCGCTGTTGTCAAATACTCTTATTAATTTTTTGTATTTCTTTGACATTCACTATGTAACAATTTCTAGACATTTTTTGTTTTTAATGAGTTTTTATTATTCACAATGTACATTTGTTACGTATAAATTTTTTTATAAAATTACTTTTATTAAATGTATTATGTAGTTTATATTTCATATTATAAAATGAAAGCCTCAGCACGGACAAGCCACCCAGTGAGGCCTACATTACTGGAAAACCTGAATTGTAAAAAATATTGTACCCAATAAAAAAAAAATAAAAATAAAAAAAAGTATATATATTTTACTGGATATTTTTTGGCGAATATTTCGAAATTGTAGTTGTATATAATTTTTAAATATGTTTTTTTTTCAATCGCTGCCTAATCATATAGGTAAAATCATGTAGATGATTAATGTACTGCTTGAAATCATATCAATTACAAAATTATAAAAATTTCCCATTCAAAGTGGACGCAGAAAATGTATTCCATAGTATTTGAAATTTAGCATCATTAAAAATCAATAATAACGCTATATATAATCAAAGACTAGAATACATGCCTTCTAATTACGACACTTAATTGTGTGCATTTTCACAATTTGGGAGGCGGGTTAGGGTACCGCCGCCCCACGTACCATTTATTGGATAACCAACACCTGTTCCATCACCCCAAGTGGTTTGGTAATTTTGGTGATTTAGAAGGGGTGCTCCTCGGGTTCATCGGGTGAGGTGTGTTCAGGATGCGCCTGTCCATAAGTTGCGTGGCTTGCCAGATCGGGGGAAGCTGGTTTGCTTTGACCTCCCCAACTGGTTTCGCTTGGTGGAAGTGTTGGATCATTCGTCAGTCACTCCTGTACACATTGATCCCTAGATTCATACCCACCTTTAATAACTTTTTCCTTCCAAGAACTTCTTCTCCTTAATTTCCTTAAAAATACCCTCCATATCGCATCCCCAAAAATGACATACGCCCTAAGGGTAATTATTTTCCACAAAACCTTCTGTGTGTGGTTAAGATTAAAAAACACTTCCTCAAAGACCATTTAATACGTTATGAAAGACAATGATATAATTTTTTAAGCTGGCATGTTCTAGACCAGAGGTTCCCAAACTTTTTGCCCCGTAGTCCTTGCCAAATTTTTTTTATTTCCGTAGACCCCCTGCCTGCCGAATATTAAATTTTCCTACAACTATTAACGTTCCATGTGACAATCATTTATTATTTTAGTAAAAATATTCCCTTCCCTTGCCTGCCCAACAATCGGGTGGCGGTATAGTTGCTCTATCTTTAGATTGGGAAGACAGGGGCACCCTTGTGAGGTATTGCACCAAATGAAAATGAAGCAGGATAAGCAACGGGAATTTCTTTCTGTAGCTAGCCCTACAGAACTGCCCTTTAAGTTCTTTGCCAGTGCTTATTCCGGTCATTTCTTCTTGTCACATGTTTTCCGATTCTTCAACGTTCTATTTCGATAGTCAAACTGTCCTCAAACTTAGTTTTGAAATCTGTGTAAAGTACATTTAAATGTTGAATGTCGTTATTACCCTGGACGTTTTTCAAAAACAAGTTCGGGAACTAGGAAAATTCGCGGCTTTCAATGTGCAATGTTTTGCTTGAATATATTAATTCTGACGAGAAAAGGAACGTTGACTCTATTTATATACCTCAATTAACAACTTTAAGAAATATAAAAATGCAAATAAGTAATTTCTCAGTCTATTATATTTGTGTTAGGTCTATTGTGTCATTTACGGAACTCCTAAATGTTGACCCCCATTTGAATCTCGTGGACCCCCAAATTTTTTTTCTCGCTGACATAGACCCCCAGCATGCCGATATCGACCCCTGAGGGTCCATATAGACCACTTTGGGAACCTCTGTTCTAGACGGTACATTTTTCTACTATATTTCATTCGTTTACTTCATCTTACAGACCCGTAAAAACACAGGATTGCCTGAATTCTAGACATATCAATTACAATTTTGAAAATGTGATAAAAATATTTTATTATCGATACGTACCTATTTATCTAGTGTCTGAATTTATCAGACTATAAGTTCTAATTTTTTAAATATCACCTAAATACTTAGCAGAGCTGAGTTAATTGAAGAAATTTTCACGCAGGACTGACGCTCATTAGGGTGTCCCAGGACATAAGGAAGAATTTTTTTTTCATGAATTTAAATATGCATACCCTCTTATTTTATTCCATTTGATCCAAATAACTCATATAATAAATATTATTTTGATTAAACACCGGCAACCCGTGCCGACTTGATGCCAAACATATGGTACAGAGTTAATATGGAAGGATTTTCAACTTTCATTTTTGTCGGATAAATAAAATTAAAAAATGCACAAATGTTCAATTATATAGTATTTTATATTTAAAAAATAATTATTGATTAAATTTTTTTTTCATAGTTCGTTTTTTACAGTCACGATAAATCTTCCGGTGTTCCTGAACGCATCGTAGCAAACATTATTTTTGTTCCGCTTTGACCGTGAGATTAAGTCATGAAAATCTTGCATTAACTTAACAGTTATTTCAGCTGTATCATTCACTACCCTCAGCGGCGACACCTTCTATCTGACTTCTTGATACGAAGCATTATTTGACCACATCGTAGGGAATTCGTTAAGAAAACTGGCATCTGTGTTCAGACGATCAAACAAATACTTGCTCTTAACTGAAATGAAGTCGTAAATATTTTTCTCTGAAACAAAAGTCACTAAATTATGATATGAACAAAAACCTCAATACAAAACATAATTTAAACTACTTAATAAACTTACCATACAATTTACCATCAAGATCTTCCTTCGATGGGATGTAACATTTGTCATGGGTTGATAAATTTTTTTTTTTTGATATTTCGAGAATTTTTATTTAAGTTGTTTGATCCACAGCATCGTCAAACAGCGATAAAATAGATCCTTCATCGGTCAAATACCATAACTGCTTACTGAACAGAAATAAAGCTGCCATTGAGATGTTTTCATCAATTTTTTCTTATGCCTTCATCGATTTCAAAAAGCACAAGTCCTGGTAAGGTGCTTTAACTGCTATAATACATTGTAACCATGGCTTGACATAGGATGTTACTATGAACAGGCAAACGTCTAAAAGTGCCGCCTTATCCTTACCGGTAATTTTAAATTGCGCACAAATTAATGACATTTTAAAGGAATAAAGCGCCTTTGCCATCCATCGAGCACATGGAGGCCGAATCTTAAATTTTCTCGCTGTATCTCCTGCTAAAACTATCACAGAGAGCTCGAAAAACTCTCAATAGTCATCTAAAAGTATTTTTGTTGTCAGTGCAGTACGGTAAAAGTCAAGCAAATCATTGATTTCGGAAGCGGTTAGGTGCAATGTGAGATTTTCTCTGTAGCACTGAATTTTATCGGGATCAACATTTTTACAGTTATCTCGAAACTTTTTGAAGAGTGGTATGTCAGGGCTTGTAATCACTTGACTGATTTTTACTTCAAACACAGCTTTAAAAAACCAACTATGGCTATATTTGGTATATATTGACAGTTAAATTCACTTTCCGGATATTGTGGAACAAAACTTCAAGAACTTGTCCATTAGATGGCAGTTTAGAACCCGATATTTGGTGTTTTACGACTCCTATTAAAAATATACTCTTTTTAGAAGTGCGTAAATCTAACAACATCTTGCCTGAACGAGTGATTTTCGTTTACTAACAAAATAGCAAGTTACTACAAGCTCATCAACACGTTTGCTCGCTGGCGTCTTAATGTACAAGACTGACATCTTTCGATGCAAGTCGGCACGAGTTGCAGTTGTCCAAAATAAACGAAATTTTTTTTATAAGTGTTTTGTCATTATTAAAACAAATTTAGAGGGTATGCGTTCAAAAATAACAACTTTAATTTTTTTGGGACACCCTAACGCTCATATTACCAAAATCAGCTGTTTGATAGGTGGGTACTTTACCGCGTGTCTGAATTCTTCAATCAGTTACAATTTTGAAAATGAGACTTAAATTCAGAGTTCATTGAACCAGACCTCCATAAGGAACGCCCACCCGAAATTATTATTTTATTTGGCGGTCCGAGATTTCACGCACGGTCCGAGAATATAAGCTGAAAACATTTCAACTAATATTAAAAAAAGATAACATTGGTTCATATTCCACGGTTTATGAATGTATTTTTGATTGTCCCAAATTACGTCCAAAATAAATCCTCTGATGATGACAGACGCAGAATTTGTCCGACCAGAGCTGCACGAGATTCAATTAAACATTCACGTTTCCTGTAATCCGCTGTCGACATTCCGGGCACGCTCTGCGGGGAAAAAACCTCGGATTTTTAACCCACCCCCTTTAAAACCACACCCCGTCATCTACACACCCCTGCACCCCCATCACCCCCACCCATCAGATACTTCGGGGATGCAGAGGGAATCTCAATGGATATCCCCGCAAGCTTTAGCGCATTTCAAAGCTCTCCGAACCGACATTTTGTCGTTATTAATAAAATGGAGCGATGGCGAGTGCGGGAAAAGAACGCGGCGACAATTGAATTATTTTGTACAATTGTTTGAAAGAAGACTTTATTGGCTTTATGCGGGTTGAATTGTTATGAAAGACTAACGGGTAGTTCTGTGAACATTAAACCTCGCGTTCAAAAGAGTATCTTTCTAATTTTCACTTATTTAAGAAGTCAAAACCCAAATTTCTTGTAATATCCTAAAATTTGTAAGTAGGGGCTTAAATACCTACCTACTTAATTAACAAGTGCGATCGATGACATTGATTAAATAATATTAACTGAACGATTAACACGTCATTTGCTGACGCTAAATTTTCGCCGTGCGTCAACTGATTCTTCTTTCGTTATTAATAATAACTGACTTGTATTGTCTGACCCAGTATTATCTTTGGTACTACTAGATAGTGTGTTTATAAATATATGTATAATTTATAGGTACCTAATACTTTCGCGCGATACCCAAAAAATTCTATAAATTCAAAATTAATATAGTGCTGAAGTAGACATTTTCGTCTATAATTTAAACGAAAAAATCTTTTATATTTGTTATGTTTTTGTATGAATGTTGATAAATCCTATGTTTGAGTATGTTTTTGTAATTGTATGTGTGCGTTAACTGAGATCTGCGGTTTTGTTCGCACGTAAGTGAGATCATCTGTAAAAACACAATATAAAGAAATACATAAATTATGCTTGTGTTTACCATTCGATTTTGAACCATAAAATAACAAATTATGATCTGATACTCTAGTAAGACATCTCACGACGTTTATTTAATTCTTTACAGGTTTATTGGTAGTATTATAAATGACTGCGCTGGTTGTCCCATGAAAAATGAATGAACCTTAAAATACTTGTAGGATTTCATAAATTTTCTTTAAAGTGATAAAATAATGTTCAAACCTACTTTATAGCTTGACTGTTATGGTTTATAGTATCGGTTTCTAATTTTGAAAATTCAGACATAAAACAATAGAATATTTGAACAATTAAAAGTGAATTGAACTTGAATAATTTTACGCACAACAATTTCAAATCACGCATGCACCGATAAACCAAATAAAAAAGATAATTAAGGGTGTATATACATTAAGGGTGATCGTGGCATACAAAGTTTACATTTTTTCTTAAGATTGGTAACATTTAAAAAAAAAATTGTTTGGCAGTATTAAGCGTTCGTAAGTAATCGGAGCATTGAATGCGATTCCGTGTACGTTTTTACATATAACTGCATATTATTTTAATCAAATTTGGTATTTTTGGATTTCTCGGACTAAAAACTAGACGATCTTAATATATATCTTGATGGGATTATATCAAGTACATGTTTCTGTTTTTATGTCCTCCGACTTATTTTGTATTAAATCGTTTCATTTTTTAACGTTAATACTGCACAAGAGTCCCAAATGCCCATTACCAGTGTGATTACTGCGTCTCCATTTGAGACACGATTTGTGGCTGTAAAACGTGGAGAGGCGAAAGAGATTACGAAGATGGAGGTTTTTTAATTGCCTGGATATTTTAATTTGGTTACCAAACCCGGCTAAAGCCACGTCAAGCAACAATGTTTCGATTCATGGTTATCTTTCACTAGCGCAATTTGGTTTGGGTGATCAAGAGAAAACATATATGGTCAGCATTTTATAATTTATTTATTTATTTATTTATTTATATATAATTTGTACATTTATTTATAACAATTACAGGTAATAAAGCCTAAGACGTTATAATTGTACCATTTATGCAGTGTATATGCAATGCCAAAAATCTCACAAATGCGCTATAGGACACAAAAAATAAATCTAATTTCTTATCTACCGCATTCAAAAAGCACGTAGCTCTCCCCACAGGTGAGTTCATTAATAAATTAGTGCGGCTTGCTCTACTATATAGAAGATTGTGATGACGTCCTCGAGAGTGAGACTCTGGTACAAAAAAATTTAATTGGGCCAGAATCTCATTATTAGATAAGTGACCGTTTATTAGTTGGAAAAAATATTTAAGCAAAGCAATACCTCTACGTGTCTCTAGGGAGTGGTAATTGGTCATGCCTAATATATAAATCGATGGGTAAAGCCAAGGGTAACGTCCATAGAGCCGCGAGAATAAAAACCTTAAAAATTTTTTATGGACTCTTTCAATGCGTAAAGTGTATGTTAATTCATGTGGAGCCCAGATGATCGAGTTTGATTCAAGTACACTTAGGACTAGTGTGTTATATAATAACGTCAGTGTTTTTGTGTTACGAAACGGATATGAGTTTCTAATTACGAAGCCGAGAAGCCTGTATCCTCTGCTTATTAAATCATCGATGTGTTGGTGAAAGGTTAGTTTGCTGTCGTAAATAACTCCTAGATCTTTGATTTGATTTAGGTGTTGGAGAATAATTTCATTGATTGTATATTCAAATACATGCGGTTTCTTTGATCTTGTATACGAGACGATATTGCACTTGGGTGTACTGAAGTTCAAGCCATTTATTTTGGCCCAGTTTGAGACGCAGTCAATGTCACGTTGAAGGAGAATACAGTCAAGATGGTTTTTTATTGAACGATATAGTTTCAAGTCATCTGCAAATAGTAAATACAGCGAATGTGTGATGACTGAACCAATATCGTTGATAAAAATCAGAAACAGAAGTGGTCCAAGGATAGACCCCTGAGGAACTCCAGAAAAAACTGTGAATTCCAAAGAACTGGAACCCTTATAATAAACAAACTGTCTACGATTTCGAAAATATGAAGCAAAAAAACAGAGTAGTCTTTTGGAAAAACCAAATGAAGCTAGCTTATTTAGAAGAATGTCGATGTCAACCTTGTCGAATGCTTTTTCCAGGTCGAAATAAGCAACATCCACCTGTCCCCGATTGTCGAGAGTTTGTGATAAGAAATCTGAGATGCATAAGAGGTTTGATGTTACTGACATCTGGGGTCTAAAACCATATTGACGGTCATCAAGAATTGGATTAACGTGATTAAGTATATATTTATGTAGAATTTTCTCGAATATTTTCATGATGGAACATAGAACGGCAACTGGTCGATAATTCCGGATATCGCGTTTGTCTCCCTTCTTGTAGATAGGGGTTATTTTAGTTAATCTCCAGATGTCTGGGAGAATCCCGTTTTTTAGGCAAACATTGAAGAGATGACATAATGGTGGTATTAAAAGGTCGGAACAACCCTTTAGTATAAATGTTGGAATATTGTCAGGACCGATGGAGTGAGGTTTCTTTAAATTTGAGAGTGCCTCCTTAACATCTTTTTCTGAAATACTGACCAGGTCGAATGAGGGCCCAATCTGTACAGTGTGAAGGGTAGAGTCAATATTGAGAGTTGGTTGGACATTTTTGTAAACAGATGAAAAAAAGGTCGCAAAACTATTTGCGATTTTATCATCAGTAGTCAATTCCTCTCCGTCAAGAATCATAGACTTAAATGAGTTGTTGGATTTTTTTAGATCCTTAATGTACTTCCAAAACTGTTTGGGATCAATAGATAATTTTTCTTCCATTGAAGTTAAATGATTTTTAAAAGCTTCACTGATTTCATGTTTTACGATGGAGCGATAGGCTGAAAAACTAGCATAGTCCAAGTTGTGACGTGTTTTTTTCCATCGCTTATGAAAAATATGTTTAATTTTAATATTTGAAATAATACTATTGGTGTACCACTTAGGATATACTCTGTGTGCCGTAGTGCGAGGTGTGGAAATGGGTATACACTTGTCGAATATATTGTAAATTGAATTGTAAAAATTTGTACATAATGCATTTATATCTGTTGAACTTTGGCAGACCGGTTGCCATGAGCATTCAGAAAGCAATTCATATAATAAGTGGAAATTTCCTTTGCTGAATCTCCATGCGTTTATGGTTCTAGCTCCATGATAGGAGGGAACTTCTATTGGACTTGGGTTTAGACATGAATTTGCAACACCTGAGTGAGTCTCACTAATACTAATAGACAAAGCAGGGTGGTGCTTGTCCTCGTTTGTAATAGGGTCATGACATTTCTCAACACACTTTATAAGATCCTTGGCATTACATAAAACTATGTCCAGAGTGTTATTATAATCATTACATATCAAGTTATATTCTTGCAAACCGTAGAAACATTTAAAATAGTTAAACATGTTCACAATATTGGAGTTACAGGAAGGGAGGTTCAAATCACCTAATATTAAGATATTTTTGTCACTGAGAAGATTATAATTACTTTCTATTCTTTCGAACATGTTGTAGTATAACGAAGATGAAGAACGAGGTGGCACATATATCACACATACGAAAACAGTTGAAGATTTCAAGGATAGCTTCACCCACAGGGATTCAGTGTCGGGGAGGTCCATTGAAGAAATCCTCTCAGCATGGGTTACAGAATCAGCACGAACAGCCAGGACGACACCCCCCGCTCGTGTGAGGCGGTCACGACGAAAGACAACATAATTTTCTGGAAATAGCTCTGAATTATGCACACTTGGTTTCAGCCACGATTCAGTGATTGCTATTAAATCTAAGCTATCTCGAGCAAATAGGTTATTTTTAAATACTGCCAATTTCGTATTTAGCCCTCGAACGTTTTGATAATAGATAGAGAGGTTAGAATTACTTCTCACTCTTAGAGTGTTTCGTTTTATCATTGGTTGCAACGTTTCTCCGAAAAAACCACTCATTAAATGCAACATGATTTGGCCATATGTTCGGGTCCATATAAAATGAAAGCTTCGATTCCGGGACTCCAATCCGGAAAGAGGCGTAGTCAGCTTTGGCTGTCAATTTGACAACATCGTAAACAATTTCTTTGTTTATATTGAGAAGGAAATTTACCATATCCTCGACCGTAGTGTTGACATCGAATTGCCAGGCATGTATATATTTGCGCCTTTCAACGGCTATGAGGCCTTTATGCTCAGTCGCGGTACCATGAAGTACTGGTCGTGTTTTTTTCCTATGCGTGACTCGGCGCCAATTGGGGTTAGCCGAAGTGGAGGTATAGGCTTCTGTTTCCGATTTGGATTCTGCTGTATCGGTTTCTGCAGTCTTCGATGTTATAGTATCGGTAGGTTGGGCAACGGGAGTTGACATCTTCTTCGGTTTAGATAGGCCGGACATCGGAACCGATGGATCTGGAACAGATGATGCCATTGAAGCATATGTTATAGCAGGTTGAGGGTCTACTTCCGATTTGCCCTTTTTTGTAGCAGATCTCGTGGTAATCTTACGAGCGTTGGGGCAGCCGACTAAGGCAGCTTGGGTTGTGGCAGGCGGTGGGCTAGCCGCTCTGTTTGGCTGTATGTCGCTGGGTCCCGTTGAGAGCTGCGGGGCGGAGGGGGGCGAGCGTAGTAAAGTAGTGACCGCTAGTGCGGCGGCGGCAGGCGCGGCGGGCAAGACGCGCGGGTCCGGGGGGATCGGACCTGCGGCGTTCGACGAAGAGACACTGCATGTACATGTACACATTTTAACGCTACCGACATACGTTGTCAGCAAATTTTTAAGGGAATTCTGTTCCCTTTCAAAAAACAACATTTTGTCACTCAAACTTTCAATCGTTTTCGTTAGAAGGTGAAGCCCAGTCAAAATTTCGTTACTGTCACCCATTTCGGTTAATTATCAAGCGCTGATAATAGGAAACAGAAACAAAATTTTAGCGCGACAAAAAAGACGTGCGTTCCGGGCGATATAGAATAATCGTACTCCGTTAACGCCGTTCCGTGATAAAATCTCCTAAAAGACGCTGCTCCTAAATCTTTAAAAGTTACAATATACATTGAACTACAAAGTAACATGTTAGGATGTTAAAATAGATGGGGTAGGAAGGAAGTGAATTTAATCAGTTTAAAATTTGTGTTTCACCGAGAAAAACGTGTTGGATGAGATGTGTGTAACGTTTTAATTTTAGGGTGCAAAGTGTTACGATCAAAGTGACAGTTTTCTCTGAGTCGAAACATATTCATGAAGTATGTCATTATAATTTTAATAATGATAATATTTGGATGACTTGGAAAGCGCCGTTTTTGTGCAAAATCACATCAAGAGCGTTGTACAAATATATATTAAGATACAATAATAAGGTAAGTATGTAGCCAGTTAGAAACGCTTCGGAATGTGCGGTTTTAGATCATTTTTTAAATAAAAGATTATGAACGAAAATTCTAAAATTACACATCGGAATCAGAAAAATATATATTTACTACGTGATGCCTCTGCACGAATTTTTTTTAATATCGGATGGGGCCATATTCACTGTGTTGGGGATATACACTGAAAAGTAGCTTTTGACATATCTGTGGTATACGAGGTATTGTTTGGGGTGACCGGATAAATCATCAAAATGATAATTCATCACATCTTTAAAAAGTTATATAAATTCATGGAAAGTGATGAAACAAAAACTTTATTAACTGGGTTAAGTAGTTTAGGTTAGATTAGGTCAGGTTAGGTAAAAAAAATATTTTTTGTTGTTGTTTTCAATGACTTTATATCACTTTTTAAAATTGTCTTGAATAGTCACTGTATTCAGTAAACATGCGGTAATTAATCGTTTTAAAGGAGTTTCAGACAATCTACTATTTACATAACAAAAGGTTTGTATGAGGAAATAACCGTATTCAAATAGAGTGGGAAAACAGGAGCGTCCCTTAGTAGAAATGGTATAGGGCGGAAGGAAATCGCTAAAACCACTACACCTCCAATCTTTAACTGCCCCCTCGAGAGTCACCAGCCAACGATGGTTTTAATCCATGGACTGGCCAACGGCACTAAAATAATAACTACTGGTCCACTGAATAGATTAACGCCTAGAAATGTGTTAAGGGCATAAAATAATAAAATAAAGGGCTTATCCGTGGGCCTATTTCTCTTTCTTATTTTTATTTTGCCCAAGACTCCCAACTATTCAAAGACAATGGAACTATGGAGTCCTCAATGGGGGCTTATTGTGAGGTGATGTTTGGGAATTACCTGGCTATTTAGATCTGGTCACCAAGCGCGGCTTATTCTAATTAGATAGCAGGGCGTTATTGAGAGTGTCTGGCACTCTTATTTTTGAAGAGATTATCAATAATTTGATTCGCCTTTGAGTTCCAGAAGTCACAAGATCATTGAAAACCATTTCAAAACGATTTAGTTCAAGGTAATCGGATAAAACAGAACAGCAACAAATAAAAATAATAAGAAAACAGAATATTGACAAAGTAGAAGAGTGAAAAAACAGTATGGTGCCAAAACAGAACAGTCACAAAATAGAACAGTAAAAAATCAGAGTATTTACAAAACAGTGCCTCTTATATCACTAGACCATTGGGACCTTTTTATTAAGCGCCATATTTATCGATGTCTTTATTTTTCTGTGCCTTGTTCTGTTACATGTTTAGTTTAGATTTTTTAGTATTAACTTCTTCTTCAATGATTCTGTTGTGTACTGTTTTTCTTCTTCACTTTAATTCAAAGTTCTATTCTGTTTTCTCGCGGAACACGTTTCTTGAGATTATCACTGTTTAATGAACTGTCTAATATAAATAGGTACCAAATAGTGAACTATTTACTAAATAAGAACTAATCTGTACTAGTTTTAAAAGTTTTCATGCTGGTAACTGGCAACTACAGCCTGCTCCCAACTGCATCTCAAGAAACCGCACGACAAACTCCGCCGGGGCTCTAAACTGTAGCGAAATGAACCATGTTCAAACATCCAACAAGGAAAAAGTACAAGAACTTATTTCTCTATCGATTTTAACCGTTCAGTTCGATAGTGGTTACAGGGGAACTTGAATTGGTTTTCTCGATAAATTCAAGGCATAAATTACACGATTTATCCAAAATTCTTACAACAATGGGACCGGATTTCAAAATGACGTAAGATAATTTTAGACTTGGAATTCCAGGTGAATTTTATTACAAGTTTTTTTCACATTCATTGAAATCATTCAAATTTTGGTATATATTTGTAAATTATCAGTTGGATAACCCAGCAAAATTAATGTTGATTCACTTTTATACTCCTACCTTTAGGATTAAAGTTCATTAGATCAAGGTTTCCTAGTGTGTATTTTATATGACAAAAAGTTGACTACCACCTCGAGAATATTTGTGCCTGGGGTAAGGCCAGCCTGGTCAGTTTCAACGTCTCAAAAACCCAAGCTTGTCTGATTTCAGCAAAGAGGGATATCAATGACTGTCTGGTGCAATTTGATGGAAGCACCCTACCCAATAAAGACTCCATTGAAATGCTTGGAGAAAGTATATAAGATCTTCTAAAGTATCGGGGTTCTACACTATATAGAAACCTGAGTAAATTTGGCTTCCAAGAAACTGGGCGTCTTGTATAGGGCTAGCAGATTATTTTATAATTACCAGCTATTATTACATTTAAACAATAATTGTTGAATGAAAAATACAAGTTTAATTCCGGTCCATGATATTTCATCAAAATGAAAATTCAACACACATTTAAAAAGTGATATAGAGTCATTAAAAGTGATGAAACAAAAACTAGGTTTAATATTTATCTGTTTAACCGATTTGACCTGGTTTTTGTGTCATCACTTTTTGGAGGTGTGTTGAATTGTCATTTTGATGACATACCCAGTCACCCTTATTACCATACGTGTAACTACGTATGAGACAGATACAGCGAGACTGCTATGTATGTATAATGTTAAAAAGTCTGATAATAATTATTTCGATAATTCTCCAAATCAGGCTTTACAGTATTGGTAGTTTAATAGATAGTTCAATCGATGTTTACCGTCACCATTTGTAAAAGTACTATACATTTTTTCATAAGCACATTTGTATCTTCATATTATTTTTTCTATGTTTATAATTATCATTATGTTACACACATACTTTTATTACAATAAAACACTTATCAAACTCTATTGAACAACTTTCTATATATCTTTATATCGTTCATACTTCTTTATGTGCTCCCTTAATCGCTGTATTAATTTAGCTATGTTCTGTACAACAATAAATCTGGCGTTACAGAGGTTTTGCTAAATACGAACTTGCTTTACTACAAACGGCTCATGCTTATTTTGTATAAATGTCAACAATTTTTTTTAACATTACTCTTTAACTACTTTCATTGTACCTCAAGTACTTATTTTGTACTCTTTTTATTATATACAATTATTGAACTTGTATTGTACCTCTGAACAACTTACCTTTAACATAAATGTTAAAGCCTTAAAGGGAATAATAAATAAATTTTATTGAGATTTTACATTCTTCTGTTAAGCCTTCCACCAATCTTCCGCTGGATAATCTGTCATAATATCTCATAAACTACAGATACATTAATTACACCACGGATTAATTTCGTAAAAATGGAGGAAGTATCCCACAAATTAATTATTTTATCGTGGCTTGCGAAAAATATTGATATCCTCTCTAAGAAAAAATATTGTTAAGAATTTCAAATCAATAACATACATATCTGTGTTGCCAATTATTAGAAATCTCCCTCAATAAAGAGAGCCATCGCTCAAGAAGATTTTATGTTCAATTTCTTCCATCAACAATTCCATCGCTAATATGCCTAGAAGATCCTTCAAAAATTATTATCTGCGAGTTGTTGCGGTGTATTCGATTTGTCAGATATTAATTTAATAAGTGGGTGTGTATATAATGTACGTATACCTATTTGCAAAATAACTCACATCAATTTTTTGAAGATTCGTCAACCTTTAAGGTAGAATTATTTTTTTAATTATTGAAGACAATGTTAGCGATTTTTAAATGAAAATTTGAAACAGTAAATCAGAAAAAGATACGTTCACATCTAGGACTTGAACCCAGGACACTTGCCTTGCCGGGGCACCGCTCTACTAACTGAGCTAAGTCGATCGGGCCTTCAGTCATATTTAAATCTATCATACTTCGAATATTCTGGGAATAAAATAATTCAACTAAAAGGATGAAAGTAGATTGATTGCTGTTGAAATAAGATCCCTAAGACGTATGTGTGGTAAAACCATGTTTGATCGTGTGAGGAATGTGGAGATCCACAAAGAGTGCAAGGCTGATGTAAGCGTAATGAGTAAGTTTAAGATAGGGACGCTCAGATGGTTTGGGCATGTAGAGTGAATGAGCGAAGATAGGAGTATAAGGAGGATATATGATGCAAATGCGAATGGTAGCAGAAGTCGGGGACGCCCGAGAAAGACATAGCACGATCAAGTGAATCAGATACTCGAGTCGGGCCATTTCAAAAGTCAGAATAATAGAAGAGTATATATGAGACGATGTATGAATGTGAATGAGGCAATAAGTGTGTGCCAAGACCGAGTTGTTTGGCGGTCCGTCCTCTCTGCCTACCCCTGCGGGGAAACGGCGTGATGGTTAGTTAATTAATTTTGTTGGATATGGACTTCCCAGTCCCAGTGGTGATTCACATTAAATAAATACAGATCGCAAATGTTCTAATATTTAGGACTCACCTATCTAGTGGATTTAGAAACGATGGTTTCTACGTGCAGTCTTTACCAGCTGCACCGTTACTGGCCCTTGTGGAACGCCTCTGATATTGTATTCTGGATAGCTGTAATAACGCCCAACGACCGCCGTGCCAACTGAGCAATCGAATTTCACTTAACGACGGCTCATTAGATTAATTCCAGTAGCGAGAGCATTTCCAGGTTTGGTGTATGCATTAGACCCTAATGCTGATTGCTTCATGTCCCTACAAAAAACAACCTTAAAAATTAATAGACAAACGAAATATTGGTATTGCGATTTACCAGAATAGTGAAAGTGGGTTCACCACGCAGTTATTTTATTGTACCGCGTCACAATAGCTCCTCTGTATTTACTGTGTAAAGCCAAGGGGACTATATCGCACCAAACCTGGTTAACGTTTTAACATTTAAAAAAAATATTTATGAATTTTTATTGAAATATAAATAATTTGGGTATCATTTAATTGATCATGAATATATTATTAGAAAATAAGAATTATTGTGCCTGATAAGGGAGCCACGATTCTTATTTGGTTGCATATTGTAAATATTTTTTATGTTAGTTTTTACGAAATTTAAAAAAAAAAAAATATTTGCTTTGATTGGTTGATTATAATGAAGAGCAATTAAGAGGGCAGATTATTGTAAATTTTTATGACTTGGTAAATACTCGTATAATGGTTTTGCATTTGTGTTGTTTTAAAATTAGATGTAGTAAAGTTGATTTCTATTTCTCAGTAGTTTTTAGAATTCTTAGGACGGGTTGTTTTACAGAATTTGTCATTTCATCAATTTTCAAAGCTGATTCTAAAGTTTAATGAAGGTTCTATTCAAGTTCTGTTATTATATCAGTATTGGCAATTTGTTTCACAAAACGGAAATAAGCACAGAACTTGAATAGAACCTTCACATAACTTGAAAATCAGCTTAAAAATTTGATGAATTGGTCAAAATTCTTTCAGTTGACACTCAGAAATTTATAATTTTAAATTATAACAGATCGCATTGTAACTGGAGGTGTTTCGTCCACTCGTGGTAATTCTTGAATGCCCGAAATTTTTTCGTTAACTTTCTATTTGTAATTTCACCGTTCAAGCGTTCGTAATTTCAAGCGTTCTTGTGATATCAATTTCATCAAAACCACATGTTTACCGTTCCACACGCAAGTGTCTGTATGAGTCAGCGTCAGGTATTCAATATTATTTTTTCCGGCTTGAATCGCCAAGTAATCGATTATTTTGATTCATTTTTCAACTGGCAGATATTAAAATATTAAATGCAATAAAATCATGTTTTAATGTTCGATACAATACCCCAATTGGTAATGCCATAGAATCTCTTGCCCTAGATGATTGGGAGAAGTCTTGCGCAGTGTTCACATTACAAAAAACCAGTCTCAATTTCAATCATGATTAAATTTATTTCAGTTAGTTTAAAGAAATCGTGACATTTTATGGTTAAATAATAGTATTAGAAGCCATTTAGGTCAAAGATACCTCTGAAATCAAAAAATTTAATTCCTTAATGGAAAATATTTCTCCAGCTGGCGATGGTTACGGATAGGTAACATTAATTAATTAATTAATTAACATTATTTTTTTAACAATAAATCTCATTTCAAATAACCAAAAAAAAACGTCAAAAATTAGCGCTGTAAGTACTATAAAATGTATTTTTTTCACAAAACTCTGTACGAAAAGAAAAAACTTCCTGGTAGTTGGTTTAAAGTTTTTTCCAATGGTTTAACTGCCTGAAGGGGGTAAGTGGACTGCAGTTATTTGCAGTTTCGTTTAACGGGTTCCATTAGATAGTTATTGGATGCAATAAAATATGGATTTTACAGGTGGAAAATCAGTTGACTTTTATAACGCAAAAAATCTACGACCTATTTGCATTTTTTGATCATTTTTAAACAGAAAAACCCATTCTATGTTTAAAATATAAATTTTTAAGCCGGTCATGCAAATTTAAGACGAACGTAATAATATTTAATCTGGGAAAGTTCATCATAATTTATGTTACATAATTTGTAACAATATATAGATATATCGATGTATGAGAAGAAGCGCAATTGAAGCGTTAGGCCATTCGTACACGGAGATATTTACAAGCGACTCGAGTTTAGTGCGCGTAGCATACGCGCCGCTCATGAGTATCCGCCATACTTTTTTTAAAATTTTTTTATTTTTTTTTATTTGGTACAATATTTTTTTACATTTCAAAGTTTTCCAGTAATGTTGGCCTCACTGGGTGGCTTGCTCGTGCTGAGGCCTTCAGTTTATAATATGAAAATATTATTTTTTTATTTTTTTTATTAGTTTTTGTATACATACACATGTAACATAATCATGAGTAATTAAGCCTGCAACATTGATTAAAAAACTGTAAAAACACATTATATGTATACAATATATAACCTTTACGAGAATTAAATTACTCTTGTGTAAAGGCGGGAACATTGAGAAGTTTATTAAAAATTAAAATTAAACACAATATATACGTGCATAGATAAAAAAATAATAATATTTATAAATATATATAATAAAAAATAAATTTAAAAAAAGAAACTGTCAATTAAAATTTCTTAATCAATTGCCAATGCAATTCTAGGTAGCCAATAATCTACATTATACATTTAAAGAGATGATAATACATTTAAAAAAAAACCAAATTATATATTTTAAATTACAAGAATATTACCTGCTTTTATAAATCGCTAGAAAATGTTTTACACCACTGCCAACCGGTATGCTTCGAGTATGTTTGAAATTATGTTTTGTGTAATATTGTGACAATTATAATTGAATGTACTGTAGCCTGAGCCTAAATAAGTATTTGCTGGTTGAACTATACAATATACAACTAACTTATCGTATACTAATACCTGTGTTGTGCCTACTTATGTCTTTCATGCTCAACTTATTATTTTATTTACTATGTTATACTTCTAATGATGCTATATACTTGTTATAATGCTCCTGTATGATTTACCTTGCATGTAAAAGCCGTCAAGGTGTGAACAAACTAATATATAAATTTTGTCATGTATCACATTTAGCCATTCACATGTAATTTTGTAATTGTTAACATACCTACTAGTTTATTTCTCTTTTATTGCAATTAATTAACTCTACCTAAACTTATCTATTCATCTACCTATCTTTCATATAATGTTATCTTTAATTTTTATTTTTACAGTCTATCTTTTTCCATTTAAAAAATGTTTCTGTGTGTTATGTTATGTAAAAGCTTGTTATGTAAAAAACTTGTTATGTAAAAGCCCACCAGGGCGTTGAAATTAATAAAAATTTAAAAAAAATTAAAAATATAATCTTCTGTGTTTGTGAGTGATGTGTTTCTATATTGGTTTTGTTTGTTACGCGTAGGTTTTATTTTTATTTTGTGCTATGACATTTTGGTTATATTGTCTTTTTTGTTCTTTAATTCATTTTGTAATTTTGTGTGTGAATTTATTTTATTTTCCTCAATTTTAATTTCAAGTTTTACACTGTTGAATGCTTTTATAGCATGGTATTGGTAGTGTCTTTGTCCAAAGCTTGAATTTACTGTCGGAGTTTTTATGTTTCCTTGTTTTCTAATTTGATAGTGTTCGTACACAAAGCGACGCTACAGGTTTGACGTCAGTTGCACTCTACTGACAAAGTTGGTAGCACGTTACGCGATTTGCATTCATAAATACATCATTAATACCATTTTTAATGCAAGCACTCTTGTACACCCAAAAGTGACGAGCCGCCACTGCTAAGACGGATCTTCAAGGTAGCACAAGTTGAAAGCATGGAATATTTCAAACTAACGAGACTGACTCTTTACTCAGAAGTATCTACAAATCTTACGATTTAAGATATTAATATTTTCCACTGTACCTTTAACCCTTTATGGGACAACTTTTTTTCAACGATACGCCCTTAATGGTTTTATTTATGTATTCTATATTCATTTTGATGAACAGAAAAAAACTTTTTTTTCCTTAGTCCTTATGAAATTTTCGATTTTCCAGCGGTCTTTTTTCTGACCTCTGTCTTTTTTCATTTAGGTAAAAAAAAAATTTATCTTAATCTTTTTCTTTCATTACAAAAAGACAGGTTGGTAAGAAAAAATTTACTTGCATTTGTTTGCCTTACAAGAGAATAACTGCTTTGGTAATTTCATAAAAAAACTGACCACGACGCGGTTTTCGTAAATTTACTCAACATGTGCGAACTTCGGGGCGGTTGATTCGATTCAAGACCTCGTTACCTCGTTAATTATGCGTTACCTTAGAATCATTACAACCTGTAAACATAAAAATATATAGACCTTAATGTTGCAGGTCTCAAAACTATCGGTTTTTAGCTTATGAACATTTTAAATCAAGTTGACCTTATAATTTAGAGACTAGTTGGAGAGGTCAAAGGGTCTCCCAAAACCAGCCTCTCCCGATCCTGTATATATCCTGAACACATCTCACCCGATGAATACGGGCACCCCTGCTAAGTCATCAAATGTAGCCAACCTCTGGATTACCTATGGCAGAGGTGTTGGTAATCCATAAAAGTTTCTCGGGGCTCCCTAATTGAAAACATATCAAATGTAAAATTAATTAAAATGTATAACTGTGTTGCGAAAATAAACTCAAATAAAAAATATACCGGTTTATGCAAAAAATTTCGTCTGATAAATGGCGTACGGTCAAAAGAGGCAGAATCCATCCCAGATTAATTTTGGTCTTGCAATCACGAAAGCGGTTCCACGTTTCATCTTAATGATTAAAAAGATAAGCGGCCTTATTACCCCATCTAGTGCTTTTTTATATCAGCGAGTCGAGATATTATTTCTTCTAGGGATTAATTTATGTTAACCACAAAATGAAATTCATTGAACCGAGATAATCCTAATTTAGGGTTCTCCGAGATGTGGCGGGGCTGCTAGCTGGCTACGAGCCACTTTTACCGACCACTTCTCCTTTCTCCCGCGGCCTTATCTAGCCCGGTAAAAAAACCGCCAAGATCGCTGCTGGAGGGTTATTACTTTAGGGGTGGAAGGGGGTAGTAAGTAGCTACCTTCGGCCGCACAAATCCTTAGGCAATCATGATTATTATTATTTTTTTAATATCATTCAAACTATTGCAGGATGGTTTTGAGCGGCAACTGAAATGATTAAACATAGATGCTGACAAACTAAACTAAAGATTGAATAATTGATTTCTCTAATTTGGTAGTTGGGTAGTTTCGTCAGTAAAAAAGATACGTGTACATCTTGTGGTTGGCTTTGGGAACTGTCCATATTTTTAAATGTATCGTATTTACCTTTAACAAATAATAGTTCTTGTGTTGAACTATAAGCTTAATTTTCCGCTTAATGTGGTGGCAGTAGGAGAATTTCAAAAAGTTTCAGGTTATTCGTAATCCGGGAATGTTTGTCTTCCTTTTAAAAAAAAACTATTATTTAAATTAAATTTATACAACTTACAAATTACATTTCACATAACAGCACTTTTATTGTAATAAATAACTGCCATATGTTTGGGACTGTCACTTTTCAGTGTTTCACACAGAATACTTTAAAATATTTTTTGCTGATTTAAGTATACAATAGTATTTTCATCAATACTTTTTTTTCCAAACAACAAAATACATAATGGCCACACATTAATTGAATTTGCAAGCAAAAAATAAAACCTGCAGCACACATACAGGGTTTTCCAATAAGTAGTTTTATTTTGATATTCAATCATAAGAGATCAATGGTTTCGTTGCTTGTGTGGCATGTAGCGCCGTCTTGTTGAAAGTAAACGTTGTTCAGATCAATACCATCCAATTACGGCCATAAAAAATCATTAATCAGCCTCATTTTCGAAAAAGTAAGGTCCAATGACTCCGCCGGACCATAAACCGTACCAAACAGTCACACATTGAGGATAGAGAGGCTTTTCAACAATAACTCTTGGGTTTTCCGAGCCCCAGATGCAACAATTTTGCTTGTTGACAAAGCCACCGAGGTGGAAATGGGCCTCATCACTCAAGATGATTTGCATTTGATTCACTCAAGTGAATTTTAATAATTTAAATGCGTTGTTGAAGCGTGTATTGTTCCATTTTTATTAATGGCGTAGTTTCTACAAGTCAAATGTTAAAAAATGACAGCTTCAAAAGTAACATCTACCGAAATAGGGGGCTATTCAAAATAACACCTCTTATTGGAAAACCCTATACATTAATTAGATAAATATGTATCTATTTAAAATACCATTAGTAAACAAATACATATTCTATTTTTGTAGAAAGTAATCACTTTGTGGTTTGACATACTTAATGAAATAAAACAATTATTTTGTTTAAAACCACGATTTTTTGTTAATTTATCGACCGACCGGATTTGTTTAACTTGAACAATGAACATCATCATTGTGAAAATAAATACTGTGTGCAAATTAATACTCTTTTGATCCTGATGATGTTTGAGTTAAACGACATCGGTTGGTCAATAAATAAATGAAAAAATGGTGGTTTTAAACCAAATTTTATTAAATACATATTCACTTCTTCAATAATTGCATAAAATAAATATTGTTTCACAGAATAAAGAAGAACGCAAAAAAGCCACGTGGGATCCAAAAGTCTGGCCATTCTTTGCTTAAAATTTCAGGTGCAGAACTGTTTGTTTTCCATCATTACGAAATTGGAACGGGATGCCAATATACGATGTGTAGAGAAAGAGATAAAGTCCTTAATGAACTAGAACCAAATATACTGAATCTGTGGTGATATTGGTTTCCATTTAAATCTATATCAAAGGCATTTCTGCGTAAGTTTTTATTCTATGTACTGTATTATTCAATTTGTATTAATATAAGATCGATTTTTCAGTATTATTATAAGTCGGAATGAGTTTTCCGGATTTTCCTCCCCGATAGAAAACGAACGGAAATGTCTCTTTACTCTTAACCCTTCAGGCAAGCTATGCTATGCTAGGTTCGCTTTTTGGAACAGCTTATATGCTCTTATAGAAACCGTTGTATTTTCGTTACTTTCATGGCGATAAATATGAACTAAACGGCGTTAGAAAAAAAAATACACTTTATATTCAAATCCAGAAGTTAAATCCGGAAGAATTAAAAAAAAACTCTTAGAAATCAAAGGTTCTGATTTAAGAAAAAATATGAAATATCGTGAATTATGTATTTTTATATAACACTGCAAAAAAGTGAGGTAACAATAATGTTAAAATACATTTTTCTAATGAAACGTTTATTTTTTTTCGTTTTCAGTCATTTTAGTCCAGTAACACGAATGTGGCTTATTTTTAAAGCTTTTTTAAAATTTAGATTAAATTAAAAATTCTTGGGTTTCAAAATTATTTTACTGTTTATTTCGAATAGTAAAAAAAGAAAGCGTAGTTTATCATCTTTCTAAAACAGTTTTTAATTTTTAGATAAGTTCAGAAATATTACTTTTATTTGAATTTTATTGCAAAACGGAAATATTCTGACCTTATGTTAAAATATTTCACAGACCCGAGAGGTTAAGCCGGGTTTAAAAAACAACTGAAATATTGGCCCTAAGACATGCAGAGTAAAGTAAAGTTATTCGGGTTATAAAGTTATAGTAGGCTAAGAAGTACTGAGGATTTAGGTTGTAGTAATAACCCCGGGGAGCACGGTGTTGTTCCGCGGTGAAAAATTATTTATTTCATATCATAAAATGCTCTGACACAAAAAGAAGATCGTATTACGCGGAGAACATCAAACAGGCTAACTGTTTCACCTAGTAAATTACCTTTTTTCATCAATTTAGCTAGTTCTTAATTGCAGAAAAAATCCCTCGTCAAAAACAATGTTTTTTTACTAAATAGCATAATATTTAAAGATCCCCCGTCAAAAACAATGTTTTTTTACTAAATAGCATATATTTAAAAATCCCCCGTCAAAAACAAGTTTTTTTTACTAAATATCATATATTTAAAAATCCCCCGTCAAAAACAATGTTTTTTTACTAAATAGCATATATTTATAATTTATTTAAAAAAATTATATTTGGTTTGACTAAGGATAAAACTTTCCTCTCTAGCGATTGCCTATTAACTGAATTTTTAAAATGTCTTATAAAAATTAAAATCAAAAAATGATTCTATTTTGGTTCGATTGAGCATTGCAGCTTCCTCCTCAGAGACCAGAGTCAACACCGCTAACACCTTATCTGAATCCTAATTAATTAACCACACTACATGGCCATTAAAGTAAACTAGCAGTTAAAAACACGCTCCGCGGGTTTTTTACTGCTAGTCCCTGCGGGCGGCAATTACTTAGAATTCGCCCATTTTAAGTGATATTAACAACAGTTACATAATAGATAGATATTAGATCATTCACAGAGAGAGGGTCAGTATATATAGTTAAAACACGGAACAGGAAGGAGTTAATGTATAATGATATGCTAAATTTACGCAAAATAAGAATGACAGTTGTTTAAATAAATGAAATTTTACGTATTTGCAATGGATTATTTCAAATGAAACACTATTATTGACTACTATTATTGTCTACAACTGATATTAACTGTTACCGTACCTAATATAATTAGCTCATAGGAGACTTGCAGTGCTTAAATAGGTGTTACAACCGTCAATGACTATAAGTTGAATCAATATCGTATAGTTTGTCACAATTAAATATAGTTATAACAAAGTTGACTTAAATAATAGATTATTACATATTCATAATTGTACCCGTGTTTATGGATAATAGGGGGGTAATTGTGCGATGAGATTAGCAGTCGGTTTAATTAAAAGGTGTGAATTTTACTCCAACTGGTGGTAATTCTTTACCTAAAACTGTTACTGTATCTAATAAATTTTAAAGTAAGATTATAATATACACCTTCATCAGGAGAGTAAAAATCTATATATAAAGGTAGATTATTACAATATAGCACCCCTGAGGTGATATCTCACAAAAGCGGCGCTAGGCAAATTGTCCAATTAATAAATAAATATAATGTTTACATTTTATTATGTATGTATGCATTGATATACAACGGAAATAGATAAAATAATGTTATACGATTAAACTTTATTTTATTAAAAAACAAATAACTTTTTTTAAATCACTTTATTATATACAACCAATACATGTTTCATGAACGAAGTATACACCGAAGTCAAAAATTAAATATAGATTACAATTGGAAAAAAGAAGTGGAAGGAGGGGGAGGGGTAAGAGTAGGCTGGGTTTATAAGAATTAGGAATTACAATATGAAAGACCAGTTAAGTGGGAAAATATTTTAAAGATAGTTTATTAAAAAATTCTTGTTAATTATATCTGCTTTTATAAACATGTTCTCTTATTTCTAAAATTTCTAAATTATTTATTTGCGATGCTTTATATCCTGTGTGAAGTATTTTAAGACCTAAAAAAATAGCATGTAACCATAAAACAATATATTCATAAGACAAATAACATTTAATAACGGTTATTCTAATAAATTGATAGTTGAATACTAAGTAAAAAAAATAAACATATTCTCTTCAAACGGTATTTTTACCCTATTTCTTAAGATATAAATAAACAATCAGGATTAAAGCATCGCAAATAAATAATTTTTAAATTTTAGAAATTAGAATACATGTCAATATAAAATCAGATATAATTAATAAGCAAAAAATAATTATAAATAATAATGAAAAATGCCATTGCAGAGTTTAAATAAACTTCCAGAAGAAATCTTCTTATGAAACGCAATGGTCAAGTATTTTTGCATATTTAAATATTCGCGCCAGTTTTTTGGTTAGTTCTTACACCGCCAGAGGTGCGCTCTGTCAGCCAGCTATTGCCGCGGCCATATTGAATGAACGCGTGCTTTTTTCGTCAAACGTCAAACGTAATCACGTTATTGTGGATAATTTTCACTGTTATGTAATTAATCCAATGAATTATGAACTTTCTAAAACATATTTTCTTCGATATTATCCAAAAATTGTATGAGCAGAAACGATATTTTTGAAGAAATTTCGTATTACATGTGGCGATTCTTTTTCAGTATGAAATCGTGTCTTAATTTTTAATGTCTTATTTTTTTTTGTATCCAGTCGCCTGCAAACCGAAATGAACCTTACGGTTGCTTAAAATTGAGGGGCAGATTGGTATTTTTTGCCTGCAGACCCCCTATGCAGAATTTAAGAGAATCACACAATTTTAATTTGACCAATCAGAGGGCCTACATCGTCCAAATGCTGGGACATTAATACTATCAGATAACAACCTTTCACGTAGCATCAAACAAATAACCGACATACTTAAATTTAAATCAACACTAAAAACATTTCTTTTAAACAAATGTCACTACACTTTAAATGAATACCTTACATAAATTAAATAATATTTTTTATTTACATGCATTTTTTAACATGTAATTGTTGGGTTATGTAATATAATGTGTATTTGTTGGGTTAGCTGGAAGAAATAGGATGTAACCTATAAGCTATACTCTTTGTACTCTTTTTGTGCAAAAAATATTTTTTTGAATTTTGAATTTTTTTTATTTTAATTGGATTGTACCGACATTTATGAACCTCTGTAAATGTTTAAATGCAATGTCATTCGATTTCAGAAAAATGCGTGTGGGCCACCAAAAATTGATTTTTAAAAATGTATATCTTATTAATTAATGAAATAAAATTTGGAACCCGACATCCGATCGAGCTAAAACTCGGCAGATGGGCTCGTTGTCGATGACGATGTATTGTATCAACTTTTGATGTCAAATACACACGCGAAAGTATATGCATTTCTTTGTAATTGAATTTCGGTCCTACCCAATTGGAAGGTGGAATCAATCCTAAGGTAAACCAAAAATATAAATATATTTGAAATTGGCCACTAGCCGGCTCAATGGATAGCATAACTAGGTCAAAAAAATATATATTATAATTTTTAAAACTTTGTCTTTCAGGGGGTGATTGTTTCCTGTTTTTGTTTCATTGAAATTTGTAAAAATTATCTTCTCAAATGATTATACTAGAAATTCTATGAACTGTATACCTGTTTTTCTCTAATTTAATAAATCAACGCCAAAATTTTCTTTGAAATCACGAGATTTGTAATTATATGCCTACTTAAAACCTACCTATTTAATACATAAACATGAACCATTAGCCCGTCGTGTGTTGACGCTAAATTTTGGCCTCGTGTCAATTAATTCTTACTAAACTTACTGATAAAAATTTTTGCTAATTTATTAAGGATCTCTTCAAATTTTTCGTAAACCGGTTAAAAACGATACTGCAAGTCTTTAATTAATGAATTGATGGTTTTAATTATAAGCTTTTAGTAAAAGAGAAATGTATTTTCGCGATGTCGGAACACATGTTCATAAAAATAATAATATGTTCCCCTTTCATGAATGAAGGTACTTAAAAAATAATAATAGGAAACGGCGTACAATCCCGTTTTTAACCGTATTACAAATAAATTTAAGAGATTTAAAAAAAATCAGCAATACTAATTATATATATTTAATGTTGAGCAAATAAAGAACAAAAGAGATCCTGGGTTCGATTCTTAGTTGTGACTGTTTTCTGTTTTAGTTTTCTGTGTCTTGTTCTGTTTCATGTTTCTTTTAGATTTTTTAGTATTATCTTCTATGTCAATGATATATTACATTGATGGGTATAATCCTCAAAATAAGTATAAAGAAAAGTTGTTCCTGAAAGAACAAGGCAGTTAGGCTCGTTGTCGATGATAATGCAATCGATCAACTTTAAGTGGCAATCACCCATACCCACGTGGACGTATATGCATTTCTCTGAAATTTAATATATATGTTAATATACGAAGTAAGTCTCGGTCCTACCCAATCGCGATTTGGTGCTGTTGTTAGCTCGGTTGACTCCAGTCTATGGGAAGGAAGGTTGAATCCTTAGTCAAAAATTATGAATATTCATAGCTTATCGCTTATGTTTATTATGTTTAATAACAAATGAGATAAAAATTGTAATTTGATTGCTGAAAACATGAAAAATCCATTCGCAGATGCTAAAAAAAACGTGCGAGAAGTCCACATCTAACGACGGCCCGCGACCGACTCGCTGGCGCGCTGGACGGATACACACAGCTATGCTATCGTAGGTATCGATGTTATAAATACAACTGCGGACGTATGGATGTCTCATGTTCCCGCATAGCGAATTAAAGCGGGACATCAATAGCGTGTAATTTCCTCGCACACTCTTCGCGTAGCAGTGTCACACGGTTGATTGTATTGGTGTATTTTTCCCGATTTTTAACAAAAAAGCCTACGCAAGACAGAAGTGAAACTTCTAGTATTCCTCTCTCTCTATTTTCATTTCATCATCTCTATTTTCTCTCTTAGGTTAGTTTGAAAATTAGAGGTTAAATAATTCAACGACGAAGCATGGATTTGCTTTTTCTAATATTTTCTTATAGATGAATGACGTTCGATTAATGTATAGTTCCAAAAATTTTCAATTTATTCACAAGTATACAATATTACATAAATAACAATATTACAATTAAAAAGTTTTTGACGGTCTCTGTATGCTTTACAACGTTCTGCTGCCGTTTTAGCTTGAGGTTTGGGAGGCTTTAATTCTTTTTTCCGCTGTCTGTACCGCCTGTTGGCCATTGCTTTGATTGTAACGACATTCCTACATCATATTTCACTGTTAATATAATCTCGCCAATATATTAAACAATCCTATTCCAACAATACTACTATATTGTGAAATATTTATCAACTCTTATAGGTTATATTTACCTTATGTTAATGTCATCACTGTGTGAATCAGACTCTCCTCTTCTTTGGTGATTCTCAGGGGATATTTCCTCTTGTGCCACTGATGTGTTCATCACCTCTATCTCGTCACTACTCATTTTTAACACTGAAATTCTGTACCAAACCGTATGAACCACAATCAATTACGTATTTCACTCGTATTACACTCACGACGCAGTATACTAACCAAGCAGCTGATGCTTGGCGTGGCGCAGTTCGCTGGTGTCTGAGAGAGAGGAAAGAAGAGAAGAGAGAGAACGTTCGTGAGCGGCTCCCCCACCTCAACAAGCGCATATGGTGAGAGAGGGACAGTGAACGGTGAGCGGTGGTGGGGGTACCCGCATTTTCGTGTCGATCCTGACTCGGTTTTACTCCGTCCCCGAAAATCCACAGAAGTGAAACTTCTAGTATTCCTCTCTCTCTATTTTCATTTCATCATCTCTATTTTCTCTCTTAGGTTAGTTTGAAAATTAGAGGTTAAATAATTCAACGACGAAGCATGGATTTGCTTTTTCTAATATTTTCTTATAGATTAATGACGTTCGATTAATGTATAGTTCCAAAAATTTTCAATTTATTCACAAGTATACAATATTACATAAATAACAATATTACAATTAAAAAGTTTTTGACGGTCTCTGTATGCTTTACAACGTTCTGCTGCCGTTTTAGCTTGAGGTTTGGGAGGCTTTAATTCTTTTTTCCGCTGTCTGTACCGCCTGTTGGCCATTGCTTTGATTGTAACGACATTCCTACATCATATTTCACTGTTAATATAATCTCGCCAATATATTAAACAATCCTATTCCAACAATACTACTATATTGTGAAATATTTATCAACTCTTATAGGTTATATTTACCTTATGTTAATGTCATCACTGTGTGAATCAGACTCTCCTCTTCTTTGGTGATTCTCAGGGGATATTTCCTCTTGTGCCACTGATGTGTTCATCACCTCTATCTCGTCACTACTCATTTTTAACACTGAAATTCTGTACCAAACCGTATGAACCACAATCAATTACGTATTTCACTCGTATTACACTCACGACGCAGTATACTAACCAAGCAGCTGATGCTTGGCGTGGCGCAGTTCGCTGGTGTCTGAGAGAGAGGAAAGAAGAGAAGAGAGAGAACGTTCGTGAGCGGCTCCCCCACCTCAACAAGCGCATATGGTGAGAGAGGGACAGTGAACGGTGAGCGGTGGTGGGGGTACCCGCATTTTCGTGTCGATCCTGACTCGGTTTTACTCCGTCCCCGAAAAAAGTTTCAAAGCCTTTTCTTCGCCTAAAGAAGTTTCACTTCAAAAATCTGATTTTTAATTGAATTTGAAAACTATGTAAAATATTATTTTTTAATTCAGTGCATAAATGTATAACGGAGGAATACCTAAAATCTGAATCCAGAATTTATAGAGTTATTAAAGTTATTTGAAGCAATGTGTAGTAAATAGACACCACATATATGAGGAAAGGTCAATGAAAATACGGATTGATTTGTTACATATCACTCACATCAGAATTCGTTCATAAAAGTATATTATGGCAGTAGAAAAAAAAAATATTTCCATAGATTAAATTTATATAATAATTTTTTTGAAAGAATTGTACGGAAAATAAAGTATTTCCTTAGTTACCCCAACTTAATCCCGAGTAGCTACTCAAGCAAAAGAGGTCTTATCCTTTCAAAAATGTTTTTTTCCATCCCTTTGTCGCTGGAGGGCCTTAATCCTTATTTAATTAACCCGAGCCGATTAATGTCAACGATTAGAGGATTTAAGACAAAAACCCAGCGGCCGAAAGACTGTATGGACAACCCTAATGGAACACTCTATCCAGGGGTACGCACGATGTGGTACAAGAGCACATTCTGAATACTGGTCAAATATGTCCGTTGTTTTCAGTATACATACAAATTGTGTGCTAAATTATTATTTACCACAAAAACGTTACAAAAAACACACTTGTTCATCAACTAACAACGTTTGAAGTTTTGCGCTGTAGACTACCTCGCATGCAAACAATTACAAAATTAAATTATATTACAAAATTTATCTTGTTTTACAAATAAAAATAAAAAAATTCCTTTGAAATCTTAAGATTTTGAGTTAGGTACCTATTTAATTATAATCCGTACAGTTTGTGTAACATTTCAAATAAGGAATTATACAATTTGTTCAAAAAATGCCACTATTACAGTGACAATTCTTTTTTTAACTTTCTTCAGTAAACACGATGATTTAACATTTGAAAAAGTATCTTTGCTGAACCATTAAAATGGCCACCATCCTTATCGGAAACCGAACATACAAATAAATTTACAGACACTCTGCATCTGACGTACTTGTAAATAAATTAAGGCACATTTTAACGAAAGAAATACATATATATTATTTTTGTTATTTGTTTTTGGGGTATTATGCCGTGTTGCGCTAACTTCTTCTTTAGCCAACGTTTCGGACAGCATTGCAGTGTCCATCATCAGGGCAGATGTCTTATTTAAACATCTGCCCTGATGATGGACACTGCAATGCTGTCCGAAACGTTGGCTAAAGAAGGAGTTAGCGCAACACGGCATAATACCCCAAAAACAAATAACAAAAATACTTTTGGCCGTGAAAATCTTAAATCATATTTGATATATATTATTATTAATTCTGACGAAAATCTGTTGGTTTTAAAACATGTCAATCCTTTTTTATTAAAAAGTGATGTTTTCAAAGTTATTAATTTGATTTTAATTAAAAGAGCGCGACACACTGATTTTGCATTATAATTTAGTAAAGAAATAAATATTAATTTAACCGAAGTCTACTTACAATGTTTTGTATTTATATTCGAATCTTTTCTATTTTATATGTTTCTTGAGTTTGTATTCGTTGTCATCTACGCGCCTTTGAGGTGAAAATTTTTACGAAAACGGTTCTAGGTAAATTAACCAAATATGTCTTCATGTTTGTATCTAATCGTGACATGTAATCATAATTGTTGACGGTGAATTTATAAAGTTGATGTAAAATAAATAAATTATTATAATAAATATTGCAAAGGCAAACGTTTTTGGATCACTGCCCTCACCCCTCAACCTACACGAGTGACCTCTACTTTCTGACCCACTAATTTACAATAATCGTTAATCCTGAATTTGGGGATCAGATAAGGTATCATTATTTTAATCAAGCCGATATTGCTTCGAAATGGTCGCCAATCCACCTCCTGACTCCTCTACTTCGTTAGCCAAATTAGTTTCATTTTAATGGGAGGCCTTTTTGGCTCTCGTCGATTTAATAAAAATTAAGAGTAGCTTACAAACATCCCGAGTAATGATTAAAATTTGAATTGGATTTATTTTCTACTTGATGGAATTTGACTTACCTAATTAATTATAATTATTGAAACGATGCTATAAATGACATAGCTTTGTTGAGTAAGCAGGTCTTTAAGCCATTTCATTTTATTTGGTGTCTATTTGAATTTCACTTTTGATTTCGGTAATGAATGAATTCAAATCTTGAAAGTGGAAACTAACCCACTTCCCAATATCCTCTCGAAAGGAATTCTTTGTGATAATAACTCGATCGACTTGACTTTTATTTTCTTTTACGTATTTCTCTGAAATTCGATGAGATTAAAGCAGTTAATACACGCAATGAATGTCGGTCTTATCCAAACGAGATTTGGCTCGGTTAGAATGGTCGTCTTCAGATCCTGGGTAGGAAGGTTCAAACACCAGTTAAGAACCTATGTTGGTTCACATTATTATTTTATTCAAAAAATATATTATGGTAAAAATATGTTTTTTTTCTTTCTTCATATGAAGCGGTTACTTGGTGATGTGACATTATAATTTAAAATTAAACAATAACTTTCTAAACATCACTTATAGGCAAATACTTAATGCCGACCGGGTTTCGCTACAACCGTAGCTTCATCAGGGCAGTATAATACGTTTTTTCGTTTACCGAGTCGAGACTTGAGAACAACCATTTAACATAAAATATTTTAGGTCGGCAAAATATATTGTTTTCATTATTAAAGCGACTATTTAAACATTGTACATACAACATATGATATTAAATATGTGTATAGTAAATTGTATTTCTTAGTCCCCCTCACTAGGGTGACCTGTGCTGAGGCAAACTAAAGTTATTCATTTATGAGTTTTTTCATTTATCTCTTTCAGCCAGATTTTTATACATGATTTGTAATCATTCAAAGTATCTATTCGCTTTATATCAGGGAGAAGGATGTTGTGGAGTTTCGTCGCAAAATAAATATAATTTCGTTGTCCGAATGTGGTTTTATGACCTGGAATATTTTTTATGTCATTGTGATTTGACCTTGTTTGATGAATGCGCGGTACTTAAGATGATTCAGAATTTTTCAATAGTTTCAATGATATATTTTTAGCATATATTTGTTGTACATTTGGTAGATCAAAACTATTGAAAATTTCAATCGAAGTCGTTCTTATGGCTACTTTCAGAATGGTTTTTAAGATTTATTTTTGAATTATGTTCAGGGTATATATATACTTAGACGCAACAGCAGATCTCATTCTATAATGCCATATTCAATACGAGAATGATACAAGGCGTAATGGATTTCTTAGATTTTTAATGAAATATACAAGTTTTTCCGTGATACCTTTGACATGTAGATCCCATCTAAGATTTTCATCAATTACCCCGAGATATTTTATGTTATGTGACTTTTCTATAATTGGGTATTGACACTGAAAATTATGTCAATGGCATTTGTGTAACTTTAGTTCGAGTGATTTTACTGGTTGGCCCCTTGAGTTCATTCAAAATATTATATATTTGCTTATATTAAGGGTGAGTGAGTTAATTTTTCGTCAATGTTGAAGTCTACTAAGCCCCTTTTTAGTTACATAAAATGTTTCCCTCCAGTTTTCTTCTTGAAATTATGTAACGGTATCATCAGGAAAACTTATTATGTTTCCTTTAATGTTGAGGTTAGTGATATTATTTATATCGAAAATAAATTGAATTGGTCCCAATATGCTTCCTTGGGGGACGCCATATTCTAATGGATATAGTTTACTCTTTTGTTTGCTAATCTGTACTTATTGTTCTCGCTCTATGTCGTCAAAAACTTCATTGTTGTTTCGGCCATTCCTATTTTTTAAGCTTAGACAAAAACATTTTATGGTCTTTTGTGTCAAAAACTTTCTGGAGATGTATGAATAAAGCCAAATATTTACATGCCTTATGAGTCATGTTTTATATTGTTCACAGCCTTCATGTTCCCAATATAGTAATGGGATCTCTAAAAAAATTTTCAACCAATAATGTCAAATATTTCAAATATTTTTTCAAAACAGTTATAAGTGTACTTTTTTGTTTTCGATTTCTTCATTGTAAATTTGAATTGTATAATTTTAATATGTTTACATAACTTTTTTGCATTTTCTGAAATATAAATTATTTATTATGTTATCTACAGGCCCTTGTACTGTAAACAAATAAATAAATTTTTGAGTTTTCGATTCGACAAAATTCACTTCAAAAGCCATTTGAAGAGCAAGTTTTTAATTACAGGTGAAAATGTTGAATTGAGAGCGAAATTAAACAAAATGGATTACCTAACTAATTTCTAATAAATAAAGATCAAGAGAAATTGGTATTATTTTTTAGTGTATTTGAATGAATATCTTTAATATCCGCTTTTGTAATTTTTGCTTTTTTAATATAATGATACTCTTGAATTTAGATTACTTTAGTTAGTTGTATAATCGAGAACAGAAATTGCGGATTCGTGCTTTCTAGTTGCTAGCTGGGATGTAAGAGAGAGATATGAAGCTGATACATGGGCTTTTATACCAATATAATATATCTGTCTCGCTTTATCTAGTGAAACACCTGACTTTATTGTCCCACAATTGTTACAACAGCTGGCGATTGTCTCCAACAAACTAAATTGGTCGAAATGAAACCTTCAAATTTGGTTGTATTATTTGACAAACAATTTTAATTTGACAAAAATTATTAAAACATAATATAAAATTCTTTATTGTAAATTATATTGAAATCTCAATATTAACTTTCATTTTTTCTCAATTTTTTCAGTTATTAATTGACGAATATTCCATCGCAGAAAAAAATTACATAACAAAATGATTTCTGTTTTTAAAAACAACGTTGGTTATTATTGAAACAACTCGAATGATCAACATTATTAATTTGCAATGTTCGTATTACAAATAAGCCTCCAAACAAAATAATGTGGCGAATCAATTAGTGTATTTCCATCGATATCGCATTATTCATTTGGTTAATTTGCATTCTGTCAGTATGAGTTATTATTGCAGATTAACGTTGATTAGTGATTGAGCTTTTTTATGTTTGACGCAGATCTCTGAAATATTTTGTAACTGGTAATTCTATTTATATATGTATTGCATCATTAATATGCATTGTACTGGACGGGAGTCCGCACAAGACTGTAGATTTAGGCGCCGGGTCCAAACCGTGTCTTCAACCGATGAGAATGCTCCTTTACGGCCGATGATGATGATTGTAGTTGATATTGTGATGAAATCTGCCTCCCGCACCCAGGCTTGGTGAATGGTGGGCACTGGGTGTGCTTTCGTCTCTGCTCGCTTCTGGTGTTGGCGGTTTTCCAAAGGAGGGCCGGCTGGTCTCGAAGAGGTAACACCAGAAGATCTTGGAGCAGAAGACTCGGCGAGGTGAGGCAGATGTTGGGCAGGAGTCACTTGTAGATAATAAAACGCTTGGTTTTGGTGGTAAAGATGAACTGATTTATTTTTAATTATGTGGCTGCTTATATTTAATTAGCCTGACTCGCGCCCGACATTGGGCTAGGAGCCCAAAAGTGGTGGGGGGTTGTACCCGCGCCAACAATGAGTTTATAGCCTCCGACAAACTGTTGCATATTCATTTTGTCGGCAGCAATGGTGATAGTGGTCGCTTAAATTTGCGAGTTAGAAAAGATTTTGAACGCTTACATGAATGACAATTACATAGTTTAAAAGCATAGTAGTTATGAGAATGTGTATCTTGACAACTAGATTTTTTGTTTGCCAAGATACGACAAAAAATAAGAAATGTTTGTAAAATAAATGTGTAAAAATGATCTCAAGCGATCAAATTTGTAAAACATGTTAAGTTAGTATTTTTCCGAGGTCCCCCGTAACATAGCGCTCAGAAAGAGATAAGATTCACTATGCTACGAGGTTCCTGGATTTTTGTACACGCAAAAAAGGTAAAAAATATTGTTCAAAAATGGGTTTACATATGGGTGAAAAACAGCTTTTTTAATATCTCCTCAGCGGTAGTATATCGAAAATAGTGTTTATTTGACTACCGCCGAGGGGATGAACAAGTAAAATATACATATTTGCAATGTTTAAAAATTGATTTTTCTATGTAAAATTTACATAGAAAAAATGCTGGACATTGATCCACGCGGCAGGTAAGCCGGCGATGTGGTATCGAAGCCATTCGGAGTCAAAGTTTTCAAGCCGCTTGGGCCGAAAACTGGACAAAATGACCAGTGGCGGGGAGTGGTGATTTTGCCAGTGGCGTGGAGTAGGGACATTTTATAAAAGTAAACAATTTTTATGAAATTAAATAATATGGTCAACTACGTCCGTTACATGCATTATTTTTGTTAACATTTATCATTGTAGTGCCTCATGTCTCATCTCTGACTGTTCATGTTCTGAGACTATAGCACATTACAAATATTCAACATTTATACAGGTTTTACATTTCTGTCCTATTCAAATTGTCATTTCCCTTTGTTCCTTTCCTAAAAGTCTTACCTTGGGAAAAAACAAGAATTGAAATAAATCATACCGACGCCAGTGTTATTCATTTGTTATTAACACACAATGTTATTTGTTTTATGATTCGAATTCTCTTCGTCGTTGACAGTGCAAGTCATTTCGCTACTCGTATTAATGATAACTGGAAAAATACATTGATTAGTGCACAGACATAGGAATTAATAGACGAGAAGATAATGGCGAGGGGTAAAATCAACTGTTGAAGAACGAAGGGAGTAAGGCTGACTGTGATTCGTCAATAAATCAATTTGACAGTAAATAGGCATCTCGCATTATAATATCACCATTTACTTCTTAAAAGTAAAATCTGATTTTGAATGAATAGACATTTTTACATGGGAGCGCAAATTACTCGCCACGTTATGAACAGATTTGCGAAGTCCGAATTCGGCAAAAAAATTCGGTTCTATTTTCAGAGTCGAATATTTCGTATTTAGTATTAAGTATTTAGTTAAGACACTTTTATAAATGTTCATAATTTACTTCCCAGCAACCAACCAGCTTTGTGTTTCGCGTCCAGACGTTTCTCGATGTGATAGTATATGTTTCTAAAACTGATCTATATTATACGATGTGAATATGCTTAAAATAAAGTAAAATAATGCTTATATATGGAATGTAATACGACAATTGGGTTTATTCTCTTTTTCAAATCTATTTTTACAAGTTTTCATAGTACAAGTCAACATTTTGCCGTGTTATTTCGTAAAATGAACCGATGATGCCTCGACCATAGTTCGCACAAGAATGATGACGTCACGTTTTCAAATTTCACTTGAGGCCATACGCGAGCACAGCCGGCTCCAATGGAACCGGTATGGGGAGTGGGGATAATACGCTTTTAATCACTTAGGGCAGGTCTACTAATATTCATATGTCTATGGATTAGTGCAAATTTCATCCCCAAGCTCAATTCTGTCGAGCGGTGAATGAAAACAGAGCCGTGTTGTGAAAATTTAACATTAATGGTGATTTAATGAGGTGTACACCTATAAACTATAGTTACCCATGGAATTTTCAAGAAACCAACAAGACTCCAAAAGAAACCAACATCATCGCTAGGTAAAGGCTTCCTTTTGATGATCTCTCCTTGTGAAAAAACCACGATCGACTAAGCTTTTATTTTCCATCAAACACAGTCTATTTGAAATGTCAATCGGGTATCAATGATATTGAGTAAATCCGTCATCAATGGTTATAAGTAGGTGTTAGGCGATATATGCGAGCACGGTCAGAACTTTACATAAAATATTTCGAAAACCGGTAAACAAAACCCGCCTAATTTAGCATGGTCTCTTGAGCGTTTAATATAAGCTACGGTTAACTATCGATGTAGGTAAACATTTTTTTTATAATATCATTATTTATGCAAAATTACTGACTTAGGTAGACTAATTGTTGTTGATACATTTTTTTTTTTTACAATATTTCATATTTCAATTTAGTAATGTTGGCCTCACTGGGTTGTTTACCCGTGCTGAGGCCCCCATTTTATAATTTAAGAATTTATACATTTAAAAATAAAAGAAAAACAACATTAAAATAAAGATAAATTTAAAATAAAAATAAAGATTAAAAATAAAAGAAAAATATCAAAAGAGAATGTAAATCGGTATTTATAATGATATATGTGTTTGTGCGTGTTGCGTGTTTTATATCTTTTTGTGTGTTGCGTGTATATGTTTTATTCTTTTATGTTATAGAATTTTGGTAATATTGTCTTTTTGTTCTTTAATCCATTTTTTTATTTTGTGTTTGAATTTATTTTTATTTTCCTCAATTTTTGTTTCAAGTGGAAGACTGTTGAATGCTTTAATAGCGTGGTATTTATGGTGTCTTTGTCCAAAGGTAGTGTTTACCGTCGGAGTTTTTATGTTTTCTTTGTACGCTTGTCTGACCGGTCTATTAGTGATATTTTGTGTTTGTTGGGGTTTGTTTTTTTGGTCGAAAATGTAGTTTAGTAGTGTTTTAACATATAATTGGCGTATATCAAGTACGTCACAGCTTTTAAATATTTGGTCTGTGTCGGTTAGTTTATGTTTTTTGAGTATTACCTTTAATATCGTTTTCTGTGCGATTTCTATTTGAGCGATAGCTGCGTTTGTTGCTCCTCCCCAAGCAATTATTCCATATTCTATTATTGATTGGCATAGTGCATAATATATTGTTTTCAATTGTTTTATTTTATATATGTTTCTTATGTTTAGGAAAATGTGTATTGTTCTGAGGAGTCTATTTGTGATTTGTTTGATGTGATGTGTCCATCTAAGATTATGGTCAATTACGATTCCTAGATACTTTATTTGTTCTGTTTTTTCTAGAGGGGGGCAATCGCAGATGTTGGTGTTTATGCATTCGTGTATTTTTATGGTGTTTGTATTGTTTTTTGGCTGTCCTGTTTTAGTTATGCTGTACGTTGTGAATTTTGTTTTCGATATGTTTAGTGTGAGTGTATTTGAGTCCAACCATTTTTTCACTTGCGTGATTCCTAGATTCGCTATGTTATAAACCTTATTCCAGTCCTTAGATTTAAATAGTAAAACTGTGTCGTCTGCGTAACTAATTATTTCTCCATCTATTTCCATGCTGCAAAGTTCATTTATGTAAATTATGAAAAGAACTGGCCCTAGTATGCTTCCTTGTGGAACTCCGTGTGTAATCGGTAGTGGTTTGCTAGTATAGTTATTAATTTTGACTTGTTGTGTTCTGTCGCTCATGTAACTTTTTAATAGTTGTAGTTCTTTGTCTTTGATACCCATATTTTCTAATTTTTTAAAAAGTGTTTTGTGGCATATTGAATCAAAGGCTTTAGCCAAATCTAAATATATCGCTATGCATTTAAACCCTTGATCTAAGTTGCTATGTATATAATCTATTGTACTAGCTAAAGCTTCTTTTGTGCTTCTTTTTTCTCTAAATCCATATTGATTGTCCGAGATTAATTTGTTTTCTTCCAGGTATTTTATTATTTGGTTTTTTAATAGTCTTTCGAAAATCTTTGATAGAGAGTTTAACAAAGTGATTGGTCTATAGTTAGTTATTTCCATTTTATCTCCGGATTTATACATAGGGATTACCAGTCCTTTTTTAAGAGTATTAGGAAAGCAGGCATGTGTTATGCTAAGGTTGATTAGGTGTGTTATAGGTTTTAATATTTCATTTTTTATTATTTTAATGCAATCCGTTGTTATCTCATCTAATCCAGGAGCAATTTGGTTTTTTAATGTATTTATTATTTTGTTAATTTCCATTTCCGAACTTATTTTTAATATAAATCTGTGTTGTGTTGGTTGGGTATCGATGTTTGATCTGTTTGTTTGTGTTAGTGTGTTTGTGCTGTGTTTTTTACGATTCGCTAAAACTTTCCCTATAGTTGCAAAAAAGTTATTTGCGTGGTTTGCCATCATTTCTATATTTGTTTTGGCATCTATTTTTTTCGAGTTAATATTTAGATGTTCGATAGTATTTTTTTGTTTGTATTTTTGTGTGTATGTAACTTCCTTTAATATTCTCCATGTTTCCTTTGGGTAATTGTTTGCTTTTTTAAGTTTTTCTTTGTAGTACATCTCCTTAGCTACTCTAATAATTTTCGTGCATATGTTTCTATATCTTTTATAGTAATTAAGTTGTTCCATGTCATACGGTGTTTGTTTAATTTGTTTGTGAATTTTGTCTCGTTTACGAATACAGTTTAATATTCCTTGTGTTATCCATAGTTTAATTTTTTTTGCTTTGTGTGTAAGTTTTATATGTTTTATTGTAGTGTAATTATTTATTTCTTGCGTAAGCGTATTTGTAAATGTATTCCAGGCTTCATCGACATTATCTATTTGGTATAATGTATTCCAGTTTATTTTTTGGAGTTTTTCTTTTAAGTTTGAGTAGTCAATTATTTTTTTTGTAAATATTTTATGTTGTTTGGAAGTAGTGTTTTCGGTGTCTATTGCTATCATATTCATGTAGTGATCAGTGATTGTGCTTTCAAGTACTACTGTTTTGGTTTTTAGTTTTGTCTTGATCATTATATGGTCTATGCAGCTTTTAGTGTTTTGTGTGACCCGTGTTGGGACATTTATTATTGGCTCCAGTCCGTGTTGTGCTAGTATTGCTAGGTATTCTATGTTTTGTGGGTGTCCGTTTTGTAGAATGTTTATATTAAGATCTCCTATGATGATGATATTTTTGTATTTGTTGAGATCATTTAATGTATTGTTAAGATCAGTTAAGAAATTTGTGATGTTGTTTTTGGATGGAGATCTGTACATAGCTAGGATACATGTTTCTTTTCCATATGTAATTTGTATGCAGTTGGAGTCGATTATGTTTATTTCTTGAATGGTTGTGTTATTTTTATCACTGACGTATATAACTATACCATCATTTTGGTTTTTGTGTATTTTTGTATGGTGTGTATTATAGTTTTTGATTGTTTTTGGTATGTAGTTGTCATTCAACCAGCATTCTGTCAGCACAATGACATCAAAATTATTTTCGAGCTGTTGGAGGTATATAAAAAATTCATCAAAATTTTTATTGATCGATCTAATGTTTTGGTGTAATATATTGATTCTATGTTTTTCTTTTGTGAATTTGGTCCAGAGGTTAATATCATTTGTACTTTCACAGTAGTGTTGATTGTCCGAATCTATATATTCCATGTAATCTGCCATGTTGGTGTGTATTTGTGTAAGTATGTGATGTGAGGTTGTGTTAGATGTACAGTCGTGTTTATGTCAGTTTATTAGATATATCGTTTAGGTGTTTTATTTCCATAACCTTTGAGTCTTTGGATTTTCTGACGAGAATTTTTCCTGATTTTACCCAAACATATTTGTAGTCTTTTTCTTGGGCTCTTTTTCTGGTGTTCCAGTGCAGATTTTTGTAATATTGGGTTAATGCCGCATTAAGATAAACATATTTGGCTCCTTCTCCGTTGAATTTTTTTATCGGGTCATTGTGTTTGGATGCTAACATGGTTTGTGCTTTTGTGGTATCCTTAAAATTAATTGTTATTTTTGTTTGATCATTTGTTTTGTTTGTTGTGACTTTGTATGTATCCTCTGGGGACATCGTAACGCCTGCGAGTTCAGCGATCCGTGTAACAGCGTGGACTGGGGATATGTTGTCCTGTAATTTTAGGCCGTTTATCTCTATGGAGTTCAGCAGGGCTGCTTGTTCTATATCCGCCAGGTGGATTTCTACCGTAGATAATCTGATTTCTTTATCCGCTAGTTCCTCCTTGATTTTGTTGACGGTGTTTGGAATGTCCATGATTTGTTGAAGTTTTTGTAAAATGTCATCATATTTGTCATTGATGAAGTTCGTGAAGTTTTTTATTTCTTGCAGCTCTGTTTCAATTTTATTGAGCATTACTGTCTTCATTTCCTCGAATTTCGTATTGATGAATTCAAATATTGATTCACTGTCTATATTAATCATAGATTGATGTGTCGCCGACGGTGAGTCCATAGTGCTAGTTTGTGGTGAAGATGTGGTTTTCTTCGCGCTGGGGAATTTACTGCGAGATTTAGACATGTTGTTGTGTTTTTAGGGTTGCTCCTGTTGGTGGGCAAAAACAATAGCACTCTCTAGCGCCTAAAGGCAGGCAAAATCAATTACACCGGTTATGTATTTTGAGGCTTGCGCCTGTTGGTAGGCAAACACACTGGCACACTCTCTAGCGCCTATAGGCAGGCAAAACCAGTTACACAGGTTGTGTTTTGGTTTGAATCCGTGATGGTAGCTGATTGTGAAGCTGTTTTTAAAATCCAAGTGAGAGTTTTATAATCTGGGTTGAGTATTATTTATTAATATTTATTATTATATTTATTAAAAAAAAAGATTTATTATTTTTTTTTGTTCGCCGGTCTGAGGATTGAACTGTGATCGACAGAATAGCGCGGTGCTGACGTTTTAGACCACTGAGCTATGGAGCCTTGGGTGAGAGCCGTGGGATACGTTTAAATATACTTGTGTAAAGTTCATTTAGTACTTGTTTATATTTTGTTTATGCTCTTGGGTATACACATGTATTTATTGTTGCACTTGTAACGTTTTTAGCACTTTTTTATTTTGTTATTTCACTTCTTATCTTCACCGAAAAACTGTGAATTATTTACAATTGTTCTCTTTGTTTTGTATAGCTTCTTGTCGAAATGCAGTCTATATGATTTTAATTTTTAATGAGATTAAACTGTGCAATCTAGTAGGAAGTTTATTGTTTTAATTTCAAAACACTATTTTGATACTTTCGGGTGTTACAGTTGAGGATCTAAGATCACGCGATGATAGTGCGCGAAAAACTACACTGTATTTCATAAACTGAAGTGATTCACTTAACTTTTTACTACACTTTTGATTAGATTAATGTTGGAGCATTCAAATAGTCGTCTGACGTTTATGATTGTTGATTGTTGATTGATTGTTATATGAATTAAACTAATAGACTTTTTTTAAATTCTGTTAATTTGATCAAATAAAAATTACCTTAATTAAAAATTAGATTTACGGGATACGAATGCGTTTTTCATTCTTTTGAAACTTGTTGAGATGATTTTGTGTTTTCCGCCAAAAAAAGCTTTCAACTCTGATGAAAATGCGGCAAAACTGAAGAAGCACTAAATCCACGTCGTCTTTAGTGACACAATAATAAACACCAGTGATATTTTCTCTGGTGGCAACATTACCGTTTATTTTATTCAGGGCACGTCTCTGGTGGTTAAAATATTCCGCGTCACACCGTGTACCAAATCCGTGGCGAACATAATTTCTCCTAAATCATTTCATACTTTATTGTTGCCGGTGCCTCTTTAAACAACCAGGGCTGTCAGCAAACAGACCATTTCACTGACTAACACTTTCGTAACGGACATACCAGTACTCAGATAATTTCGTAATCACATCATTATCTCGTCACGGTATTCGGACAGCGTAATGTATTGCTCTATCCGGAATTCAGTGACTACTTGGAAGGTGTGCTGTATTGCCAAATAAGCAAATTAAATATTTCAATAAAAGTTAGTTGTTTCGCGTTCCAACGGCATTATTAAACTGAAATTAACTGGACGATCGACAATTAGCAGTTAAAAACCCCAAATTATTAATTTGGTAACATCAATATCCGCACTTTATAGATCTTTACTAAAATTTAAGCAATACAATAATATAACAATTAAGTATTGAAACATCAAAGGGTAATTAACATCAACAATTTAAAAAAATATGTATGTTTCAAGCACCTGTATAATATCTAGAAATTATATAAATAGATCATCTGTAGATGGCTTCTCCACAATTTGAGAATGCCATCAGAAGGTGAAATTGCTGTCACGCATTATAATAATAACACAGCTAAACATGTTTATAAATTTACGGTTTTTAATAATAACACAGCAAAACATGTTTATAAATTTACGGTTTATAATAATAACACGCCAAAACATGTTTATAAACTTACGGTTTATAATAATAACACACAAATACATGTTTATAAATTTACGGTTTTTAATAATAACACACCAAAACATGTTTATAAATTTACGGTTTATAATAATAACACACCAAAACATGTTTATAAATTCACGGTTTATAATAATAAATTACCAAAACATGTTTATAAATTTAAAGTTTATTTTATGAAATAAATATTATTATCTGTATTTGTAAAAATGAATGTTCATTTTATTGTCCTTTACAGACTCAAAACTATTGAACCGATTTCAGTGAAAATTTCAAAGTTTGTTTGTTCTTATTAGTGCCAGGAGTGTTTAAAAAGTGGTTAGCATGGTATAATCAAGGACGCTCGAGGAAGACTTAACCCATTATCTCTGTTGAATAAAAGTAGATAAAATTTAGTTTATAATAGCGACAATGCGGTATACATCAGTGAGTCGGGGACACCCGAGACAGACATGGCATGATCAAATTAATCAAATATTAATAGTGTGATACAATTTGATTGTGAAGAAAGAAAGGAGTGTAAGAACAATGTATGACGTGAGAGTGAAAGGTAAATGAATTCTTGTCAAGATCAAGGAAAACAAATACTGTTTAAAAGTAAACTATTCATTTATTACGATAGTATTTGTATTACAAGTTTTCAGGTAAAACAACCTCAAAACTTGACTCCAAAACATTCATAGCCCCGAGCAACACCGGGTACACGTCAAATTGTTAAATATTAAAATAAAATAAAACTATTTAAATGAGGTTCTGCATATTAAACATGGTGACAGTAAATATGAATAAGCACATGAAAATTATTCAAGGAAGAACATGGTTTATTCAATGAGTGAGGTCATTTTTAACAAAAACGGCTCTATCCAATTTATTCAAATTTAATTATTATTATTATTTAAGTGTATTGTATTAAAGGTTTGGGGATAACTGTCACTGATATAGCCGGTATACATGGATATAACATTTATATTCATGGAGAGATTATTTTTTATTATTTCACATACATACAAAACAGCGGATATATTTTATTGTTTGTAATGCTTTGTCTGCTAATTCACTTTTTAAGATGTCTTCTTTCAAAACTAGTATTAACCTTATTTTTTGTGTTATTTTAAAACTTTTACATATTTCATGATTTAGTTTCTTGTATTGCATCTCTGCAGTAACTCTTTTAAAATAACTTAAATTTATATTTGATATTGTATCTCCACTTAAAACATAGAAATAAGATAAAAAATACTTATAATACCCACACTCAGGCTTCGCTTTCGTGGGATTTTTTTTAATTATGTACATTTGTTTCAATATTTTTTATACATTTTTCAATATTTTATGTAACCATGTATGTATAAAAAAAAATTCAATAATAAATAAGTAAATAAAAAAAATATATTTATTTAATAAGTCTAGAGTTTATCTTGTCTTGAATAGAATGCTATAATATGGGTATTTGGTTGTTTCGACTTTTCTCAAACTGTGGGTCGCGACCCTCAGGAGTGTTGCGACCCCCAGGAGTGTCGCGACACCCAGGAGTGTCGCGATCAGGTATGTGGGGGGTAATCCTTTAAATTAATAATGAATCTCAAGTTATGATCAAGCGAGTTTGAGTTTGAAGATTTTATTTAATCATCGAAGCTAATATAAAAGATTGTCAAACGAAAATTCAAAACGTAAAATCAGAAAAGGTTTCGGTCGCATCTAGGTATTAAACACTTTGTTCTAATATGTAAAATTTGAGGTTTCATTCATAATTGAAATGAAGATGATGTTGGTAGTTCTTAGTCAAAGTATAATACAGTTAAATGTGACCGAAAACATAGGATCGGATAAGCTCAGTGGTACAGCAAAGCCCCGGCAAGGATAAGGTCCTGGGTTTAGTTCTTATATGCGACCATTTCATTTTCTGATTTTTCTGTCTCAAATTTTCTCTTGAGAGTCGCTAACATTGTCTTCAATTTGAGGTTTTACACATTTATTTATTCCAAAAATAAAAAGATTTTATAAACGTGGATTGACATTTGAAATACACAAAATTAAATTAATCTTAAATGATGAAGGATGATTTCTGAATTTCGTTTTCAAAGCATCCGTTACTAAGCTTCCGTATTCACATCGTCGTGCAAGCCCAAACTTTCCAAACAATAATTCTGGTTGAAGTGTTAGCCGACATTTCAAATAGTTGCTTGTGAGACATTCATATTCAAGACTTTTCCCAGAATTTGAATATTTCATCAAATTTCAAACAATTCAAGTCAATTTTCAATTTCAGCAAAGGTTCTTTTCAAGTTCTGTTATTAGATCATTACTGGCCAGTTGTGCCACAAAACTGCTCACAGAACTTAAATAGTACTTTCGTAGATCTTGAATTTTAACTTTGAAATTTGATAAATTATTCGAATTCCGTGAAGTAATCCGTTCTTAATAATGTAAAACGTTTTTAAACATTGAAATATGTGTATAACAATAACTTTGTATCTAAATACCAATTTTAATTTTCGGTAAGCGCCGATCAGGTTTCATTGCAATTGTAGTTTCATCGGGGCAGTAAAAACTCAGTAAAAATTTTACAGTTGCATGTATAATATAAATATAATATAAATATACTATGTTTTTACAGTGGGTTGCAAATAATGGGCTCAGGTCCAGCGGAGGGGGTGGGGGTAGGTAGAAGATTGGGAAGACAGTGCTTTTGTCATTAGCGCAATAACCTAAATTTTGCACTAAAACAGCGCCATACAAATTGTCAAAATATTATTATTATTATTATGAATAGGGAACAACATTTAAAATAAGTTTTGTTTCTTTCTTTTCAACGTGAAAAAAACCCACTGAAAACTAATACAAAGTAGTAAATTGGGAGTAGTATATTTCTTATGAAAAATATTGTAACATGTGTAAGATTTATTTGGTTATTAGTTCAATTTTGCTTTCTTAATGCTTCTTCAAGTTGTCTGGGCAGATCCCCATTCCATTTTATGCAGTGAATTACAAATTAATTTTATGCAGTGAATTACAAAAGGAAAAGTTTTGAGGTTGTATTTTCTAGAGTTCCTGACCAATGGATGCAATTTTACGGTGGAAATAATTTTACTGTAATTGTAATTAAAGAAATTTTTCACTTGATCTTGCCATGTCTTCCTCGGGCGTCTTCGACCTCTTCAACAATTCACTTCCAAGTCATGCATTCTCCTTACACCTCTTTCTTCGTTTTACCACAAATTATTAATTGATTCATGTCTTCCTCGGGTATTCCTGACTTTTTCTTCCATTCACTTCATATAGTATCATAAAAGTCTCCATAATATAAACAAAAATCAACTCAGTACCTTATTCTAATGCAGAGATAATGCGTCAAGTCTTTCTCAAGCGTTCAAACCACTCCTTAATCACTTTTGGCACTAATAAGAACAAACTTAAACATTATCAGTGAAATGGAATGAATGGTATAGGAACGCCTATGAAAAAAACAAAGAAACATTATTTTATTTATATATATAGATTATAATATCACATCAGAAAGTATCTGATGCATATGAAAAAAATAATTTAAATATTTAGTGAGGGGGTCATCAGGGTTTATCTTTGTTTTTTTATTTTTTTTTTAAATAAAATTACTGTTTTTGAAACTAAATAAATTTACCTTTACGGTGTATTCATTTAAAATAAAAATCATATTTCTAAATAATAAAATTTTAATATCAAACGAGAAAAATTTTCCAAAAAAGATAACCACATTTTTACTCAAGATTTTACTCCAATTAAGAAAAATTGAGAGAACCCGGTATTTCGAAATCGCTTTTGTTTTTTTAAAGAATTTGTAAGAAAACTGTAACTGAAAACTTTACTTTAATCTCGTTCATATATTTTTTTTACCAAACCGATTGTTGCGGTAGCGGCGTGAAATATTAATTATTCAGTTTGGCTATTTTTAGGATTTTATTAATGGATTAAAGTATAAATATTTGAGTCAAACTGGGAAGAATTATTATGTCTTTCTAATTTTAAAATTTAGTCCCGCAAGATAGAATAAAAGATAAAATACTTTTATAAAATATGGACGCCTGGTCATATACGACCCTGAAACGCTAGAGGGGTTAAGAGGGTCGCCACTCTAAAAAGTTTGAGAAACCATGACTTATTATACGAAAAGACCCTGCAGTTGCATGCTCTGCGGCGACTGAGATACCTGATACGGCTGAGGTGAGGGAATATTATTCAATGCAGTGGAAATGCGACAACTCCAATTCCCGGGAAGATAATGTATGGTATGAAGTTGTTCTGCGTTGTGCCATGTGGGAAACTTGAAACTAAGATATAAAGCTTTTGATGTGACTGCAGTGGTTAAATTTATGCTGTCTTCTATCTAGGTCGGAGCTTTTGTGTTAAACGGAGTCATTTTGAAAAGTTTTCTGTTAGGTTAAGTTCTTAAAATGGTTTGGGATTATTCTTAAATACCACAAAATATAACCTAACCTTATATTGCATACAGTATGTTCATATGCAGTGCGTACTCGAAAAACTTTATACTGCGATTCCTGGGCATATTTTGAGTAAAACATAAACATGTCATTTTGCTGTTCGATAACCTTTGTTTTAATTAAATTTTTCATTACGCGTCGCCAATGGATACATGCTATCACGTGATCTTAACTCCAAATATGCTCTGGATTCACTGGTTAAAGTATTTTGGGTACGTGCTGATACACCCTGTATATTCGAACGTAATATAACCAAAACGTTCACAATGTAGAGGTGAGGCGTATTTATCGTACCCAGTAAAAATACGGGGTATTTCCATGCAATACTTTGTACTTGTGACGGATCTCCAAAATACCTGGTTCCAAAATACTCATAAGTATTTTATACCGTGACTAAATATTTTTAATAGGTTCATTTACCAGGTTTTTTTGATAGGTATTTTTGTTAAGTATTTTTAATACGTATTTTTGATGAGTATTTTTAGTAGGTATTTTTGATGGGTATTTTTAGTAGGTATTTTTGATAGGTATTTTCGATGGGTATTTTTGTTGGGTATTTTTGATGGGTATTTTTAGTAGGTATTTTTGATGGATATTTTTGATGGGTATTTTTGATGGGTATCTTTAGTAGGTATTTTTGACGGGTATATTCGATGGTTATTTTGTATTTGTGACTGGTATTTGATATGATAGGTATTGTAGGGAGCACTCATTTTGAATTTTTTTTGTGGGGAATTATGTTTTACAGAAATTCTCTAACAATTACCCCCCTCCCCCGTGGATTTCGAATAATGAAAGGGGGAATCAAGCTCTTTGTGGGGAATCAAGCTCTTTGTGGGGAATATGTGGGCAGAATTAAAATGACTTATTCTGAATCAATCCTCAGGTCGGTATTAAATACTTTTGAGTATTTTGTCACCGGTATTTTTCTGTACCTGTACTCATTGTACCCAGTAACGAAAAGTACTCATAGGACCCACCTCTATCACAGTGATTTCGGGAACAAATGTAGGTACATCACAATATTAATATTTTTCCTATCATAAAACGATTTATTTATCACGTGTTTAAAAAAGCAATTATGCTTTAATGGCGATTACTGTTGCCCTCTATGTTGTAAATCTTTTTTATTGTATTTTGAGTTATTTCATTTAAAATTTTACGTATATAAACTAGTATGTACATGGTTATATTTCTTTATTTATGAAATTATATATTTGCGGTAAACATCATTTTTTTAAATTCATTCATTCTTCAGACTTTCAGGCATCGTGCAACTTTAATACCTTACACAGCCATTGTGTGATTCTGTTTTTCTCATATGCGGTAATCTAATTCTATTAAAATTTCTGGTATCATAACTAACTAACCATCACGCCGTTACCCCGCAGGGGTAGGCAGAGAGGACGGACCGCCAAACAACTCGGTCTTGGCACACACTTATTGCCTCATTCACATTCATACATCGTCTCATACATACTCTTATATTATTCTGACTCTTGACATAGCCCGACTCAAGTATCTGATTCACTTGATCGTGCCATGTCTTCCTCGGGCGTCACCGACTTCTGCTACCATTCACATTTGCATCGTATATTTTCCTTACACTCCTTTCTTCGCTCATTCGCTCTACATGCCCAAATCATCTAAACGTCCCTTTCTTGATCTTACTCATTAAACTTACATCAGCCTTGCACTCTTTGCAGATCTCCACATTCCTCACACGATCAAACATGGTTTTACCACACATACGCCTCAGGGATCTCATTTCAACAGCATTCAATTTACTTTCATCCTTTCTTTACCAGTTCCATGCCTCACTTCCATACATCAGGGTAGGTACCAGCACTCCATTGTGGACTGCTAACTTCTCTTTTTTGGACAATTTTGTTCTGGTATCATAATTATTAATATTTTTGTAAAAAACTTTTTTCATCCTTAAAGTATTTAGGAATTTGATTATTCATAATTTTATGTCTAAACATTAACACATTTTAAAGCAGTCTCTTTTAATTGGAATCTAATTCAGCTCTTCTCTCATTTGATTAAACTTTGTATATTTGCCTTTCCTTAGGATACATCTTAAGATATTAAATTTGAAGCTTGATTGCACCCCGCCGTATTACTTATGTTTCACTGATTATATGATGAAACAGTTTCTTTATGATTAGGTATGATTAGGTATGTAACAGGGGTTATCTGATTAGACAGAATTCTGTCAATGCTTTTGCTATTGTGTTAGTATGATCAATTGATAAATGCAAATAGCTTCCTTAATAATCTCGTCTATTTTCGTAGGCAAAACGAGGCAGTTCTTTTGGAACTCTCAGGAGCGCCGAGCCGTCCTTTATCTTGGAAAAGATTAAACAATTGCAAGTCGTCATGTAAATAGTTCTATTTTAAATAAACTGAGACAAATATTGAAATCGGAGTGTGTTTTTCTTTACCTATGTGCCCTGAAATAACAGTGTACGTAAGTAATTTACCTAGATTTGTTTGACGTAAAATTTTTAAACATTGTAATAATTCAAGCTTTGCAGAAAACAACCACAGCCATCCGGGCGTTTACTTCAGTGATGCGAAACGGCAAGTCTAGAAAACTCTCTCATACGAGCAAAAGATTGACCTGTAATACATAGAGCTAAAATTAGAGGCGCTACTGCGTATATTCATTATCGAAGGCAAAAAAATTATTATTATTTTTATTGAATGTTATTCTTCAAGTTCAATAAATAATAAGTACTGCAGATATATTCTACAAATTCCATGTATTAGATATTCAAAAAATCTACAAAAAACTATTTTAAGTCATCTTTTTAAAAAAAACTCATACATTTTATGAAAATACCCAAAATATAGTAAACACGAGGCACAAAACCAAAGAACTCACACAAACACCTAAAGCAAACACAAAATTTGGTCAAAGAAATTTCATATACATTGCGTCTAAAATAAACAATAACTTACCTGAAAAAACAAGACAATCGAATAATATGAACAAATACAAAATCGTCATCAAACGATGGATCATCGAAAAAGGTCGCGCATTAATTAGTCACCTAACCCAAATATAATCCTCTATCTCATTATTGTTACCACTACCTACCAACCTGAAATTTTTTGTGAAATATTTTTGCTTTATTGAAAAATGTAATTTATTTTAATATTATAA